>NW_021409100.1:0-343 GCF_001605985.2 Dendrobium catenatum | reverse complement strand
AAAGTCCTCACAAAATAAGGGCGAAATCTCTGGGTAATGTCTCATCTACAAACTCATCTACCTTCCAAAATTTACCCCGGAACCTATTCAGTTAAAACTCCCTCGCCGAATAAAAAGAAAGCGGGCGGAGGCCGGGGCCGAATTTTCGGAGCCCACAACGCTGGTTCGACGCATATCAAAAAATGTTATCGGCGTAAAACTTTCAGTCGGAAAAATTTCCGACAAAATTCTGGTGGAAAATTCGTCGGAAATATTTCTGGCGAATATAAACTACGCCAGAAATTTAAAAATATGAAAAAAAAAATCCTAATCCCGCTGAAGCCCTCCCCCCCCCCTCCCGTCC
>NW_021409099.1:0-295 GCF_001605985.2 Dendrobium catenatum | reverse complement strand
CCTCTTTTGGCAGTCTACCTCCCATTCATGCACTGCTCTGAGCTGTCAGAGTAGTCATATGAATGTGGTAGTGCCAGTTTCACTTCGCACAGGGTCCTACCCGATTAGGGTAGGTATTACCACTGTGACCTTTTCTCACCGACCTACCTAACCATTCATACCATACTCTTAGTTGCTAGAGTAGTCCTATAAAGGTGGTAGTGTTGCTTTTACTTCTCACAGTGTCGTACCTGCTTAGGGTAGGTGTTACCACTGTGGTCCTTGTTTGAATAGTTGCTATTTGAATGAGTTATAT
>NW_021409098.1:0-212 GCF_001605985.2 Dendrobium catenatum | reverse complement strand
GAGTTCCAACAGTTTGACTAAGTCAACTCATCCCTATTGGTTAAACTCTATAACAGATTAATTATATGTCCATTTTAATATTCTTGAACCTCCTTAATCTACCAAGCCATCTCCCTAGGTTTCTTTGCATGCCACCTCATAAGTCATATAGGTTAGTTGACTAATCAACCAAATTAATAAAGTTTCTAAATGACTTTAAGTGGTCAAATCCA
>NW_021409097.1:0-226 GCF_001605985.2 Dendrobium catenatum | reverse complement strand
ACCCGCTTCGTCGCAAGCGTCGGGACACACTCCCTCCAACCACGCTAAGAAAAGCGTGCATAGGTGGTCGTTTTGTCTCGACGAATGTGATAGGAAACACTTGGATTTCTAAGTGTTTCTTACCCAAAACCAAGAAAAACCAATGCCAAACTGCTGTCCACAGCAGAAAACAGCCAGGAAATAGGGAGAAACCGGAAGAAAACGCGAGAAAACTGAGAAGAAATTG
>NW_021409096.1:0-249 GCF_001605985.2 Dendrobium catenatum | reverse complement strand
ATTAACTGGCTATTATCAATAGTGCTGTTGTAGATATCCATACGTTGGTTTCTATAACCAACGTTCAACCAGGTTTCCACTTGTCTTTCAGAGTCAATCAATTCAATCAATAGTCAATGCAATAATCGATGCAATAAGCAATATTAAAGAAATCTAGAACAATCATATCAATAGTCATACACATATCAATTCAATCTATCAATTCAGGGAAAATCAGAAATCGTACGAAAATCGGGCAGAGCAACGGCA
>NW_021409095.1:0-275 GCF_001605985.2 Dendrobium catenatum | reverse complement strand
TGAGACATTTTTAAAAAGAGGTGGACGGGTTATCCTCGGCAGTGTTACGATTACCAAAATGAGACATGATCGATTCTCAAGGTTTTCTAAAATGCTATGTTTGAAACCCCGCTCTTATACTAATTGAAATTACTAGATGCGCCAAGAGGGCGGGGGGTGAATTATGAAAAACTTGTTGCAATAAAAATCCTAAATAAGAGTTCTAATATATATTTTTTTCTTTTTAAATTTTTAGCAGAAAAATTTTAACTAATGCAAAAGCTAGTACTTGAGCA
>NW_021409094.1:0-360 GCF_001605985.2 Dendrobium catenatum | reverse complement strand
GTAAAATTTAAATTTTTAAACCTTCTAAGATTAGATATAATCTATTCCATAGGTTGCTTTCTTTTCTTAGAAGATGTCCTCTAGTTTGTTGAGTCAGGTGTAAGTGCCCCCTTGGTGGCTTCCTTTCTCTTGGACTAGAAAGAAGACTCTAGCATTACCAAAATCATTTTCAAAACAAAATCACATCAACTCTTACATTCCTACCAAACTATATTCAAAATTTTCAAATCTTGACTTTACTAAATGATGCTAATAGCTTTAGTTATTATTTGCTAAAGTCATCAATGCCAACATAAATATCAAATCAATTCATCAACTCAAATATTTCTAAACTTTTCATCCTAATTTTCTATCAAACAT
>NW_021409092.1:0-813 GCF_001605985.2 Dendrobium catenatum | reverse complement strand
AAGTCCTTAATAAGGCTGATTTTGATTTGCTTAATTATATGACCTAATGAACTCAAAATTGGATGAAATGTGAACCTAAGGTGTATAATGTCACTATGTTTATAGTTCTCAAGTTTCATCCCTATTGGATGTGTGTAGAATTTCCTAGGATTTTTATAAGTTTTCTAGACCTTGTCCTTAATTATTTTCCCTAGGTGTCTCTACTGTTCAAATTGGCTTGAAATTTGGTGTGTCTAACCCTGGCATACATGCATCCATACCACAGAAATTCCACAACAAAACATTGAGAATTTAAGGAGTTATGAATTTTCAAAATTCAAAGTCCAAAATAGACCCTTTATCTTGAAAATTCACATCACAGAAAACCATTGGGTATCTGACCCTAGAAAAATCAGTTAACATGCCTAAGATACCCAATAATATTTCACCAAAATTTGGGATCAAGTTGATCAGTGGATTGTGAGAAATATGCAAAAACCATTTTTCAAACAAATACTAATATCTCACAGTTCAGAGACCAAATCAACTTTATTTAAATTTTAATAAAAACTACATGGAATTATCTTTCCAACGAGCCTAAGCACGTTAAATTTGGTGAAATATTCGATTTTCTATGAATTTTGGAAGATCTGGGCATTTTTTTTATTTTTTTTAATTTTCCTTGGTCAAATTGACCGCGGAATTGCGGCGCCCAATGAGAACGCGCCACGTGGCGGGCTGGCCCACCACTTAACCACGTCAGCACCCGCGTCTAAGGTCGCGCGGTATGGCCAGATCTGGGCCGTCTGATCTTAGATCGGACGGTCCAGATCG
>NW_021409091.1:0-240 GCF_001605985.2 Dendrobium catenatum | reverse complement strand
AGTTTACTAATCCGCTGATAAAAACAAAAATCTTTATTTTCATTTAGGGTGCTAAGGTCACTAAGGTCAATCGTATTTTTACATTATTCATTAAAAAGTTTAGCAAAATAACTCATCCATCTTAGTTGAATATCTTTTAAAAAAATACTTTTTTATCTTCATCCTTAATACATTTCACTTGAACAAAATCTTTACTACTCATATCTCTTTGTTTGACTAACTTATATATATATATATATA
>NW_021409090.1:0-1295 GCF_001605985.2 Dendrobium catenatum | reverse complement strand
ATAAGGTATTAGCAATTAAAAAATCATAAGCTAAATAAAAACCTAATATGGTCTTATCATCTTCATTTGTCATTCCAAACTCATGTCCACCATGAATGCTTTAAAATCATTTACCACTCTACCAACATATTAATTTAAATCTTCTCCAATAAAAACTCTTTCTCTCTTTTTTTTTTTTTTTTTTTTAAAAAAAATTTTTGAAAACAACAATAATGCATTAAAGGCTAAGGAAAAGCAAAAAAGAACTACAAAGAAGATTCCTCCTTCATTATTTGAACAAATGAAGGAGGAATCATGTCCAAAGAATTATCTTCCCAAATAAAACTACTAAGAAGGCCATAGCTAGCACACAAGTCAGCTAGCTTGTTTCCTTCTCTACTTATATGTTTAAAGATAACATAATTAAATTCTTTAAAAAAAATTAACTCATCTGAATACTTGAAGCTGTGATCCTTAGCTTTCTGAATCACCTTGATGACATTATAGTTGTCGCTCTCAATGATAGCTCCTTTGTACTTGAACATCCAATCTTTCATAATATTCATCAAGGATTTGATGGCTATAAATTCCAATTGGTATATGTCCCAATAGATATAAGAATTCCCAAAAGCCAACAAGAATCTTCCTTTGCAATCTCTAATGATACCTCCAACTCCTACTTTATAAGAAGAAAAAAGTGAAGCATCTACATTGATCTTTAACCAACCGGGTGGAGGGGGATGCCAAGCATTCAACTGTCTATAAGACTGATTAACATCCCTTGATTCTGAAATTTGATTAAAAATCATATTGGAATACAAAGATTGGCAAATTGCTTGAATAGCAATTGATGTAGTGCTTTTAGTAATGTTATCATGAACCAACTTGTTCCTAGCCTTCCAAGAGAAATACACCATATTGAATAATAGATTCAGAATCAAACCATCCTTCTTTTGGATATTGTGTATCCAGCTGCAATAATTCTGGTAGTTGTTGAACTCCGGCAGTTGAAAGTCCCATTTGTTCATAGTATTGATAACCTCCTTGATTCTAATGCAATCGCAAAAAAACGTGTTCCAAATCTTCAATTCCGATCGAGCATCTTGGACACACATTGTTCTCCAGTAATCTTCTATGAACAAGAAACTGGAACATTGGTAATGCACCTTTGAATAGCCTCCAAGTAAAAGTATGCACCCGTGGATTGATTCTGGCCTTTTTAATCCAGAGAAACTGCTCCCAGTCTTCTTCCCGATGCCGAAATTCATTGATCATCCCTGGAATAGATTTCCCTGGGTCTTGGAAAATGAGTTCTC
>NW_021409089.1:0-207 GCF_001605985.2 Dendrobium catenatum | reverse complement strand
TTTGCTATCTAAAAGTAATTTTAAACTATATTTCATAATTTTATAAAAAAAATTGAGGTATTACGCGTCAAAATTGGATTTAAATGAAATAATTATGAATTGAAGTTTTAAAGTATTTAAAAATAGTTTTAAAATAATTTAAAATAAGTGCCTGTGAGCAAGTTATATTGGCAACATTATTGTCCACTACAAATTACTGTTTACTTG
>NW_021409088.1:0-234 GCF_001605985.2 Dendrobium catenatum | reverse complement strand
AAGTACTTACTCAGACATTAAATTATTGAAAAGAAGAGGAGTCAAAATTTGGGCTATGTTGATGAGTCATGGGAGAGGAGGAAGAAGAAGGGAGAGCTCGCACTTGCGGTCTTCTTTTCTTTCATGGACAAAGATGGTATTAAACCCAAATCATTTATGACTTGATTAATAAAATAGAAGCAAAATTAAGAATTTCAACGGGCTCCCATATATTACTATAATAACTGTAATAAT
>NW_021409087.1:0-211 GCF_001605985.2 Dendrobium catenatum | reverse complement strand
TGTTGTATTTGGTGTGGCATCTGATGATTTGTAACTTTGAAGTTTTTCTTTTGTGCCCTAAAAGATTTCTATTTTTGGTAACATCGTCCGGGACGATATTTATATCGTCCTGGACGATCTGACAAAAGTAGAAACCCTAATTAGGGCATCCTCATTAAAGCAGCCGTCTTTTTTCAAAACACATCATCCTGGACGATTTTGTATCGGCCAG
>NW_021409086.1:0-206 GCF_001605985.2 Dendrobium catenatum | reverse complement strand
GTACTCGAACAAAAATACACAGATCTTGAACAAACACTTGAACTCGCACTCAAGACCCGAGTTGAGCGTTGATGGTTTGAACAATTTGAACTCAAGCAAATACAAGATTTGGACTGTAGGGGACACTTGAACCTGATGAATTCATATCTATATGGATTTGAACTTGAACAATTACTTACACTTCGAACTTCTAAGAAATCAACTAA
>NW_021409085.1:0-251 GCF_001605985.2 Dendrobium catenatum | reverse complement strand
AGCAAAAACCCAATGGTGATCCAGCAGAACCAAGCCCACCATCAGCACTGTAACCAACCACACCTAGAAACTTGAGAAGCAAAAAATCCCAAGTAGGTCATAAACATCCTTAAAGTCATTCATACCAATTTTTAGGTCATCTGGAAATATATGTAATAAATAATTAATAAAAAAATGTTTTTATTGAAATTAATATATGAATATTAATTTTTTTATGTTGGAATTATTTTTATTTAAAATAGCTTTTAATT
>NW_021409084.1:0-219 GCF_001605985.2 Dendrobium catenatum | reverse complement strand
AGAGTGAGCTTCCGGTGTCGACGATGACGGTGAATGGTTTCGCCGGAGTACCAATGAGGATTCTGGCGACGTAGTTGCCGACGCCGAGGGAGGAGCCTTGGGAGAGGGGGAGGGAGACTGGCCGGCCGGCGGTGAGACGGTGGGAGAGGTAGGAGACGCGGCGGGCGTCGTGTTGAAGAAGAAAGGAGAAGGGGAGGTCGGAGTGGAGTGACGCTGAAG
>NW_021409083.1:0-606 GCF_001605985.2 Dendrobium catenatum | reverse complement strand
TAATAGGAGTCTAATGCAAGTGAGTTTGACTAATTTTAAATTTTCTACAATTAGTTATGAAATTTCTAAGTTTAGGGTATTTATGGAATTATCTAAATTATCTGATAAAGGGCTGATTTTATGGTTTTGCTCCAAACCAGCTCCAAACAGATTAGAATCACCCTAAAGGTCAGGGATGACTTGAGAAAGTGATCCCAAGTGTTTGAGAAAAAATTGGGATTTTAATAATTTTTAATAATTTATTAGGGGCAAAAAGGTAATTTCCACCTAAGGTCAAATTAAGGGTCAACCTAGAGTCAAACTAAGAAGCCCTATTTATCTAAAGTCAAAGATCATATTCTGAACAATTCAAGATATTATGAGTAATTTTATGACCTAAAATATATTTATTGTAATTTTTAGAAGGTCTCGAGGCCTTATTTAGCAGGTTAATTAGGGTTGGTTCATTAAGGGGTCTAACAAGTCCTAAAAATTCCTAAAAAATTCTAGGAAGTTTATGATGCCTCTAAGTTCAAATGTTTAGATTTTCATGTCAGTCAGTGATCTAACCTAGCCCCTAAAAAATTTTTAAGTTCACTAGACATGTCCTTAGTTATTGTCCTTAGG
>NW_021409082.1:0-239 GCF_001605985.2 Dendrobium catenatum | reverse complement strand
TAGGAAATACTTGAAATCAAGTATTTCCTATCACATTCTCGCTAAATGTGGTCTTCTCCTCCTCCAGATCCGCCTTAAGTTGACCCATCTCGGTCTTCAAGACTTCTACCCACTTAGATGCCATGGGAACTAACGAGATGCCTTCGGATCCACCAAAAATCTGCGAAAAACTGCAGCGAACAGTGGGAAAAAACAGCCCTCTACCGCCCGGATCTCGCTCTGATACCAATTTGATAGGA
>NW_021409081.1:0-306 GCF_001605985.2 Dendrobium catenatum | reverse complement strand
GCATGTCAATAAAATCAAGTCAATCAATGATCAATGAATCTATGCAATACGGAAATCCATCGTCAGTGAAATCAAGTCTGCACAGCGTAAATCAAATCAGCGGTAAAAACATCGATAAATCAATATGTCTCAGCAATCAAATCAGTAAGTGCTTTTAGTCAATCCAATCATCGTAGCAGTGCCTATCAGTCAATACTATCAATTCAATCAATCATATCATCTAGTCACTTCGTCGAATCTATATCATCTATCCAATCAATAGAAATCTATATCATCTGTCATATCAGTCAATACTCTTGCAAATCA
>NW_021409080.1:0-209 GCF_001605985.2 Dendrobium catenatum | reverse complement strand
ATCAAGCACTTACGAATAAATTTTGGATTTTTACTATGCAAGAAGAGTTAAATAAATTTGTAAGAAATAAAGTTTGGGAATTAACTACAAGGCTAAAGGATCAAAGTGTAGTTGGAACTAAGTGGGTTCTCAAGAACAAAATGAATGACTCAGGAGTAGTCATTAGAAATATGGCTAGATTGGTGGCTAAGGGGTATAATCAAGTTAAA
>NW_021409079.1:0-430 GCF_001605985.2 Dendrobium catenatum | reverse complement strand
TTCTTTTTATTGAAAATTTCCTCTTAATCATTTGGACGTTGTCAGAATGACAAGTGGGAACAAATTCAAAAGTATAGTAAGAAGTAGAGTGACCCCAATTGACCCGAAAAGAGCCAAGGGTTTTGGATTTTGTTGACCCAGATCAAATTTCATTGAAATTGAACTAGAGTCTCCCTTATAGAAATTTTGAATTAAAATCAATTTCAAAAGGATTTAAGTTGGATCGAGAAATTTAATCTTTTCGATTCTCCTGCATAGAATTTCCTATCTGATAAACTGTCTATGCACGATAATAAATTTAGATTCAAGATTTTTCAAAGTCAAGCTATTAAATATGATCGGGCTCTTTGAGATTTTAAAAGAAGGAAGCCTCTTTCATTTTTTTTTGTGACATGCTTTGCACACCTTTTTATTTCTTTGGCGCTCTTTG
>NW_021409078.1:0-321 GCF_001605985.2 Dendrobium catenatum | reverse complement strand
TAATTATTCACATCAATTGTGAATTTTGTAACGAAACTTTGTGTCGTTTGAGAGAAAGAAAATAACTGAATTTTCTAATAAAAGGTTGCGTCGTTTAAAAAAAAACAACTAGATTTATTGATTTAATAGCAGCATGCAAAGTAAAACAAGGCATTTTTATTTTTTTATCTGTAACCGACAAATTAAAATTAATAGCTTAATAAACGTTCTTTATACTTCAAATTCATCAACAATGGAAACTTTCATATTCTCATACAACAACAACAACATCAACATCAAACCTTTATCCCATTATATGGGGTCGGCTACATGAATCATTTT
>NW_021409077.1:0-1111 GCF_001605985.2 Dendrobium catenatum | reverse complement strand
GGGATTTTTATTAGGTCCGGATACCTGACGTAGCTCTATATCCGGACGCCAATAAAATGTCGCCACGTGCTCTTACTCTTTAATTACCGCTTAGCCCGACAAATTGACCTGGACCAGAACCCGATATTGCTATGTATTAGTTGATTTGTACAAACCAGGGTATTGTTAGGTTTGCTCGTTATTGCTCGGTAACGAGAAATATCATTCTGTCAAGACCAATACCTAGCAATACCGAGCAATACCCCGGTTTTATTAGGTATTGCTCGGTATTGCTAGATATTGCTCTGTATTGCTCGGTATTGGTCTTGACAGAGCGGTATTTATCGTTATTGTCAAGCAATACCTAGTAATACCGAGCAATATCTAGCAATTCACGAACATAGCAATACCAGGTTTCACTTCCGGGTAGGGTCGTCGGGCCGCGCAGTAAAGAGTAAGAGCATGTGGCGGTATTTTATTGGCGTCCAGATGTAGAGCTACGTCAGGTGTCCGTACCAAATAAAAATTCGGAGTGCGGACCGGGAGAACTGTCCGTACAAGCATTGGGTATCTAGTGGTACCCGCACTTGGTACCGCTGGGTACCTACCCAGTACTTGTGCGGACGGCGCGCACTCCACACCTAATAATTTTTCCCACTCTAATAACCGTTAAATATCAGAATTATTCGGATATTAATATTTTGGCGGTATGGACTTTAGAGATACCGGAGGATATTAAAATGAGTTTGATTAGGAATACTAAATTATAATGTTATCTTCCAAGGAAATGCTAAATTATATATTTGTCTAGAGAAAAAAATCACGCCGATAATCAGGTGCTTGTTTGTACTTAAATGAAACCCTCGCAAAGTGGACTTTTTAATAAATCCCATGATGTATAATGTATAGTACGCACTACAGTACTTTACATGTCAAGTCCCAATGGAAATATTTATCCGGTGGTTAGATACTTAGATCCACGATATAAAAACGAAAGCAACCTTCGGCGCTTATTTTAAGTACCGCTCTTATTACTTCTAAAAAAATTCGTTACATTCGTCAATTAAATAGATTTTTAATATCATCTTTATGATATATTATAAAAGTATATAAAATTTTTAATATAAAAATT
>NW_021409076.1:0-289 GCF_001605985.2 Dendrobium catenatum | reverse complement strand
AAGGTTCATTGTATTGCCCTTTTCAAGTTCTCCTAGTGCAAATTTTAAGTTTTATTCCCTGCAAAATTTTTAAGTCTAAAATTTATTGAAAATTTCGATAGTCCTAGCATTTCTCCCGTTAGGGTGAAATTTTGAAGAGCTAGGCCTTTTTACCACGCCCGGAAGCATGGTCGGTGTCTGGTGAAACCACGGCCAGAATTTCTAAATTCCACCACGCTCGGAAGGGCGTGCATGGGGTACCTGCACATGAACATTTAAGTCAATTAAAAAAAGTATACTGATCGAATTA
>NW_021409075.1:0-208 GCF_001605985.2 Dendrobium catenatum | reverse complement strand
AAGAAGAGAAATTGATTCAAGAATAGATCAAGCATCAACGATCTGAAAAGTTCAAAGTGGGTATTTATAAAAGTTTAAATTTCTTTATTTCAATTCTATTTTTGTTTAGAAAGAAGTATATGCGAAATTGATTAGATTTATGATTTCTTCTATTTTTGGAGAAATGATTAATTAAAATAAGCAACGACATGTATGAGTACAATTATAG
>NW_021409074.1:0-209 GCF_001605985.2 Dendrobium catenatum | reverse complement strand
AAGTTTAAAAGCGTACGCAGTTAGAATCAGAGTATTTATTTAATTGGATTAGGAAACTATCGCTGCATTCAAATAATGATTAAATATGTCAATGGACGTCCAATTGCCTGTTTGGTTAGCTGAAAAAGAATAAAGTAAAAGAAATATAATATAAAATAAATTTAGTATTGATATATCATCAAAAATTACCTTGATCGAACACGAATCTT
>NW_021409073.1:0-309 GCF_001605985.2 Dendrobium catenatum | reverse complement strand
TTACTCATATCGGCCAGGACGATATTTACATCATCCTGGATGACCAGGTTTAAAACAGAAGGTCTAAATAAGGATTCTTAATTAAGGCAGCCGTCATTAACAGATCCGCTTGGATGATACGTGTATTGGCCAGGATGGTAAGCTCAAAACAGAAAGAAGTTGCCGCCATAGACAATTAAGGTATACTGTATTTTTAAATGATCGGCCTTGACGATATTAACAAATTATGTCTTAATTGATCAGGAAATCAAGGGGGTAATTAAGGATGATTCATACGATCATATCGTCCTGGACGATCGCAGGATCGGC
>NW_021409072.1:0-220 GCF_001605985.2 Dendrobium catenatum | reverse complement strand
TGACTATGTGAGGGTTTAAACCTACTAACTTTAGCAAGCTAAAGTGAGCTTCATTAAAGATTTATTTGAAAATGTAAGCGTATTTAGTCATAAACTTAAACCCATCGTCTATATTTTGATTGCATAATTTAATTAAAATTATAATTCACTAATAATTTTATGATGATAGAGACTATGAGTTTTATATATTAATTTTATACAAATATTCAACATACACCGA
>NW_021409071.1:0-217 GCF_001605985.2 Dendrobium catenatum | reverse complement strand
GGGTCTGTTTCCTCTCCTTGCAATACTATTGGAGATGTTTTGGGTGACCCCTGGGATGATTGTTATGACTTATATAGTTTGAATGTTGGGCATCTCAATCAGGAAGAGTTTTCTCGTAGTAGTAGCAAAAGAAGGGGGAGCAAATCTAAAAAATACTAGTTGGATTTTCTCCTGTCTTTTGTTGTTCGAAGCCTAGTGGTTTGAATTTTTTTCTTGT
>NW_021409070.1:0-337 GCF_001605985.2 Dendrobium catenatum | reverse complement strand
GCGGTCCCCCACAAATGAGTACAAACTACTTGTGGATTACAACGGTGTATATATCGTGAGTGTAATGACCCATTGTGGACACAAGTAAAAATATCACCTACGACAAATCAAAGATCTTCTCGATCCTGTATTTAGGAAGGGAAACAACTCTGTCATCCACAAATACCAGAAATATCAAATCTACAATGTTGAATAAAAAGAGTCCATTTCCAAACAACGTCCACGGACTTCAAGAAGAACCCTACCCCCGATGAATGAGAAAGGGGGAGTCAATGTCAAGACTACTATGACACGCCACCGGATCTGCAACATTCGTACAAGCAGACAGAAGGCGTCT
>NW_021409069.1:0-410 GCF_001605985.2 Dendrobium catenatum | reverse complement strand
ATATTCATATCGTCCTGGACGATAATGTCAGTTTGTTTCAATTAAGAGCTATTCCAGAGCTCTTCTATTTAAGATCTCTCATTTCACCCAAGAGGGTATCTTTTGCTGTTATCTTTACTTGAGAGCCTAGAGAAGAGGGAGAGAAAGGGACTTGAGAGAGCTTAGAGGAGAGGAAGAGAAAGGGAGAGAGAGAAAGAAAGAGGATCTTATGAGGAGGAGTTTGTGAGGGGTTTTACAAAGGTTACTCCAAGTAAGGATATAAATTATCTTCTCTGATCATCATCCTTAGTCCTTAGAGGTTCGAGAGAGATCTAATTCAACAATTCATCAAGGTTCTCTACCTTCTTCAGGAGGAAGCAAAAGGAGTCGGGTTCTCTACCTCAGTGATGTTGGTGGAAAGGAGGGTTATA
>NW_021409068.1:0-202 GCF_001605985.2 Dendrobium catenatum | reverse complement strand
CAAATCATGGGGGAGGTAGATTAGTGGATGGTTGAGTCTTAATCACTCACTAATCTCTTCTTTAGGTGTACTTACTTTCTTGTTATTCGTAGTTTGCATGTGTAGGTTGCACCAGGAGTACTTAGTTTAGGCTCTCCTAGATCTAAGGACATGGTGTTTTCTTTGTTTGTGTACTCCATGTATTTATTACCTTGAGGGTTAG
>NW_021409067.1:0-1286 GCF_001605985.2 Dendrobium catenatum | reverse complement strand
AATCACTTTGAATAGAAATAATTTCACACCCTAATTTCCTTTGAATCCATGTCAAAAAATTTCTAAATTCTTCAAATGATTCACTCTTATGAAATAGAAATCTAACCCATATGAATCTTGAGTAATTATCCACAATCACAAATCCGTATACCTTCCCTCCTAGACTCACAGTTAAACTTGGTCCAAAAAGATCCCTATGCAAAATCTCTAAAGGTTTACTTATTCTAAGATCCTTAATGGACTGAAAAGAGGACTTCACTTGCTTTCCTAGTTGATATGCATCACAAAGGTGGTCCTTAATAAAGTCTAATTTAGGTATACCTCTCACTAAGTTCTTTTGGGTAATCCTCCTAAGACAATTTGTATTTCATCTGGACGAAATTTTTACAGAGCCCAAGTCATCCTGGCACGCTGATAGATTTCGTCTGAACGAAATTTTTACATAATAACCTTTATCACATCAGATACAGTTTTCAAACAAAAAGCAGTAGGATAATTAATGCAATTTAAATCTAACATATAAATATTATATACAAAATATCTTTATCATTTAGGCTTAATATGCAACTAGTAGGAAAAAATTTTACATAATAACCTTTATCACATAGCTGGCATATACTTAACAGATTATGCTTTAAGCCTTCTACCAATAACACATTATCAATGAAAAAATTCTTAAAATTTCCAATCATACATGATCCAACCACCTTCCTTATGGTGTTATATCTAAGTGTAACCTTGCCTCCACTCCTGGCTTCCAGCGTTATAAATTGAGCAGTGTCTCCAGTCATGTGCTTTGAACATCTGTTGTCTAGGTACCATATGCTCTCACGAGGTCTTATATGATAGCGATCCTCTTCTTGATCTGACTGATCAAGATTGTTGGCCATTAAGCATAAATTAGTGACTTCCTCTTCCTTTTCTGACGAGTCCGAAGCTGAGTCCGCCCAAAAAGCTCGTTGGAACTTCTTCTTGCCCTTCCTCACAACTGGTTTCTCCTCTACCTTCTCCTTGCTAGGATTGGCTTTGAGTTTTGGGCAATCCATCTTTATATGTCCAGGTTTACTGCACTCATAGAAAATAATTTCATTTGAAACTTTGGCATTTCTATTGAATTTATCTCTATTATATTGCTGGCGTTTCTTCTACTTCCTCTTCAGAATGCTTCTAAATTGTCTAATCATCAATGCGATGTCTTCTTCATCCTCAGGTTATGAGTGTTCAATCTCAGACTCTTCCATATTCAGTGCTATATTTTTCTCCCTTCGTGGTTCACCTTCATCAAT
>NW_021409066.1:0-220 GCF_001605985.2 Dendrobium catenatum | reverse complement strand
ACACACAGTAGTAAAGTAAACACCGACCTAACCTATATCTAGAGTTGGTTGTCCTAGCAAACCATCTAAAGTATGTGTAAAAGGTTATGTGGCTGGGGTAGATCCTAGGTTAATTGGGTGATTAGTTAGAGTTATCTAAAAATTTGAGCTTGTTGAGGCATAAGGGAAATTTATTTTAGAATTTAAATATTAATATATTAAGAATTTTTTTTAAATATAT
>NW_021409065.1:0-205 GCF_001605985.2 Dendrobium catenatum | reverse complement strand
AATTATTTCATCTGTACGATCGGTCAAGTCAAAAAGCCTGTACGAAGGGACGCATCGTAAGTTGTGTTGATTACGAAAAGCCGTTACATTTTGGACGAAATGGATCGTATGTACGAAATATTTTCGTCCCGACGAATGATGATTTTCATCCAGGACGAACTGTTTTCGTCCAGGACGAACGTATTATTTTTCTTTAAATATGAAG
>NW_021409064.1:0-255 GCF_001605985.2 Dendrobium catenatum | reverse complement strand
TTCATTAGAAAATCTAGACTTTCTAAATTTAAAATTTATTTATAACTTGTTATAATTAGAATTTTTAATTTCATGTCTATTCATTTTTATTAAACTTACCTCTATTCCAATGCTGGTGTCTCCTACGTTTTCTTTTAAGAAAACTCATGAATTATCTTATCATCAAGGCAATGTCATCCTCATCCCCAGATAGTGATTGATCACTCTTCGAATCATCCGCATTTAGTGCTATGTTATTCACCTTTCTTTATTCTC
>NW_021409063.1:0-332 GCF_001605985.2 Dendrobium catenatum | reverse complement strand
ACAGGAAAAGCACCCATTTTCGGCGGCCTTTTCCGGCAGAAATTGAACCTTTTCTGGCATTTTTGTAGTTTTTTGGCAGTTTTCTGGTAGTTAATTTACTGCCGGCAAAAACGGCGTAGGAAAATAAATTCAAATGGTTTTTACCGGTGGAAAATTATTCCAGCGGCTTTCCGGCAGTCATAAACCGCTGGTTAGATTAAAAAAAAAAACCCTGCTACCAGCGCAGCTTTGCAGCCACCCCGGCTCTGCCACGCTTGTGCTCCGCCAGTGCCCCCGTATGCGCAAGTTGCTCTGCCCGTGCTCCGCTAGCACCCCCACGGTGCAAGACCTCC
>NW_021409062.1:0-326 GCF_001605985.2 Dendrobium catenatum | reverse complement strand
GGTTGGTGCGGTCGGAGGCGAGCCGACGGTCGCAACTCTAAGGCAAGGCCGGTGGTTGGAGGTGCAGAAGAACGATTGAGAGGTAAGTCCTCGATCTTTCTTGCTTGTGATTTATGTGTCAGAGCGTTTCTGTGTGTGTATGTGTGCGTAAAACCTCCGAATGAGAGGGAGCGTTGTTTTTAATGTCGTGAGTATGACGGTGGATGAATCGTCGTTCCGTTTGGGTATGTCGGTGGAATGAGCGGTTGAGTCTTTTTTTTTGTGAGTAGTTACAGTCAACAATCATCACTCAGAATTGTGTCAACCTTCTCTGCTATGGGTGATTT
>NW_021409061.1:0-1282 GCF_001605985.2 Dendrobium catenatum | reverse complement strand
TTGCAGAAGTGATGCCATTGAAAATTGGAGTGGCATCCAATTTGAGGCCGTGACAATCACCTGCCTATTCAGAGTTAAGAGTACATTGTTAACTGAAGATCAGATCTGGGAATTAGAAGACCATGATTGATAGTTCCCTTAAGGTATATGAGGATTCATTTGAGGAGCTAAAAATGAAAAAGTAAAGGATGATGCATATGTTAGCAGAGCTTGTTAACTACAAATACAATATCGAGTCGTGTAGAGGTGACGTATTGGAGGGAGCCAGCCAAATTGTCAAAAGAGAGCTGGTTGGCTGTAGGGAGTTTAAAGATTGACATCAGATGGCCATTTTGAGGGCAGTGGGTTAGCGAGCGGTTAGCAGGAGGACATGTCAGAAGTAGAGAGGAGATTTTGCATGTAAATGCGTTGAGAGAGGTGATAGTCGGATGAAGAAAGAGAAATTTTGATGTTGAGAAAATGAGATATTGGACTGTGATTCCTCGTTTGGAAGTGAAGGTGTAGATTATGTAGTAAGTTCATAATGAAAGTGGATTCACTTTTGGTAATTAAGATAACATCTACATAGAAGAGTAAGTATGCAAATGGAAGCATTTCAGAGAATAAGAAAAGAGGAATTGGCAGAGCTAGCGTGAAAATCTTGGTAAATAAGATAGGAGGATAGAGTGGTAAACTAGGCATGTGGTGTTTGTTTTAGACCATAAATGAAGGCAAACATGATTTAGATGTTGTGGATCTTGAAATCCTTGGGGTTGTGTCATGTAAACAGTTTCATTTAGTTTGCCATGAAGAAAGGCATTGATGACATCCAATCGAAGGACTTGCCAATTTGAATGAAGTGCAATAGTAAGAAATAAACGAATTGTAGAAAATTTAACCACCGGACTGAATGTTTCTTGGTAATCAATACCATATTCTTTTTAAAAGTCTTGAGCAACAGGGCGAGCTTTATAGCGAGCTATTGAGCCATCAGCATGTCGTTTGAGTTTGTAAATCCATTTACAACCTATAACATGTTGAGCCTACGAAGAAGGAATCAAGGACCACGTACCCTGGGACTGTAGCACCTGAATTCATAAGACATGGCTTTGCGCAATTCAGGATATTTTGCGGCAGTAGTATAGCAAATGAAGGGAGAAGAAGTGGGTGTTGGAGATTAAGAAGAACACGGGGTTTAAGCTAGCCTTTTTGTAGATGTGTGATCATTGGATGTCCCGGTGTTAATGAGGTGTTAGAGGAGGATACACATGAAATTTTTGGACTTGAAGATGAGGTTGGAGAT
>NW_021409060.1:0-570 GCF_001605985.2 Dendrobium catenatum | reverse complement strand
ATTGATTGAGATGCAGTTGAAGGCTTCACTGGCTATTTCCAGGGCTGATCTGAAGGGAAAGAAAATTCAGGAGGGCGATGATGAAGTGTAGAGTATTTTCCCTTAAGGATCATCCTAGGGTGTTCCGATAGGAGGTGATAGGAGGTGCATCAGGGTATCCCGGAGAAAGGGCATCAAGAAGGGGGGAGGCCGAACCTTTTTTGAGACCACCCGGACAAGAGGGAAGATGGATCGAAGGAAGCAATGGTTGGGCCGAACCACGGGATCCAAATTAGCTAAGGGAGGAAGGGAGAGAAGCACACAATCTCTGCACAGGAGAAACTAATGGAGGGAGAAACCACTGGTGTATGGCTGCAATATTAAGAAAGCTAAAATGCTGGTTTTTGAAGGGGAAGACGCTCAAGGGTGGTGTATAGGGTGGAGCGTTACTTTGCTATCAATGAGTTGACGAAAGGAGAAAAGCTCATGGCAGTGGAGTTATGTTTGGAGGACAAAGCCTTAGCTTGTTTTCAGTGGAGGGAGGCTAGGTATCCGATCTATTCATGGGGTGAATTTAAGGATTACTTGTTG
>NW_021409059.1:0-258 GCF_001605985.2 Dendrobium catenatum | reverse complement strand
TTTCATTCTTATCGTTATCAGAGTGTTATTTTGGGAGTAATTTGAAGAACAAGAGAAACGGACGATAAGGATTAAGGAAAAAAAGGTTTGTAGAATTTTTCTTCCGAATTTTTTTGTATAAATTTCCTTCGTTTACTTCGTTTAAAGCGAACAAAATGTTTCTTAAAGGTAGAGGAAGAGAATTGAAGCAAAAAGAAAGAAATTTGGGAAAGAACGAAGAAGATTTTAGGTCAGAATAATTCTCTTTTTGTAAGTGAT
>NW_021409058.1:0-210 GCF_001605985.2 Dendrobium catenatum | reverse complement strand
AAATAAAACTATCGATCAATATATATATATCTATATATTCATTTTTTTTAAATCATGTATAATACTTAGGATCTATATAATAATATTATAATTACTATGTATTGAGTACAAAAGAATACCTAAAATATAGAAAGAAATAAATTAACAATACAACTAGAGAATCCTGATATGATCAATCTCATACATCTGATCCCCTGTCTGAATCATTTA
>NW_021409057.1:0-932 GCF_001605985.2 Dendrobium catenatum | reverse complement strand
TCATGCACCACTCTGAGAATTTTCTCAGTGATGATACTGTACTATTACCCATCTATCTGAGCCTCAAATCTCTACTAGTGCATGCAAAGGTTATTCTTGATCTATAGTATTTTTGTTCTTTGAAGCATTTGGTTTTTCTTTTTTTCGACTTTTGAATCATGTGAGTTATTATATTTATTAGTTTTAATAAGAAGAACAAAATGATGAGGGCCAACAACTCAACCATGAAGTGGACAAGAATATGCTATTTTTGGTCAATGCAAATAACCATTTCAATTTACCCAGTATGTGTGCCTCACTTTCTAGGCACAACATCAGCTTACAAATGCATATGCGCCCATGCCAACCTCATGATTAGCCCTAGAGCTACTCATACTACTTCATTCCATCTTGCTGTTACAAACTTACAATGTCATGCCCTTGGTTCCTTTCTCTACAATGTTGCCTATCCTTCTTAAGGAAGATCCATATGCGTTGATGTCATTGTTGGATACTGGTTCATGATTTAGGTAGTTTTCTTGTGTACTTTATTTAGTTTTTTTGAATGACTTGTATTGCCATTGGTGTAGCTATTAGTTGCCTATATATAGAGGCTATAGGCCATAATAGGGATGTGTGGTTAAGCAATAAGAATTTAGTTTGCTACTCTCCCCCTCCTCGCCCTCCTCTCCTAGGAAGCTCATGAAGGAGAGTAATTATTGTGTCCGGACACCGAACTCGTCTAGAGATCAATAACAAAGCGCCACGTCACTTGGGCTCTCGGTACCGTGCTCGGTACAGCACTCGGTATCGCTCAGTATTTGTCTAGACGTAATAAAGTTTTCCATGAAAGAAGGGCTTCTTCCTCATTCAAGATCCTAGTCACTTTGTCGCTTGTCCCTCCATATCAACCATGCACAATACACGTTTGGGGCATGTCCCATGGTTAATCT
>NW_021409056.1:0-401 GCF_001605985.2 Dendrobium catenatum | reverse complement strand
CAAAAGCCAAGTCAAATTCATTTCAGTGCTGCTAAAACAATATTAAGGTATATTCAAGGCACAAAGGATTTTGGTATATGGAATAAACCAAGTACTCAATCATCCTTAGTTGGGTTTACAGACAGTGATTGGACTGGCTCTCAGGATGATATGAAAAGCACATCAGGCTATTGCTTTACCTTGGGTTTTGGTGTGTTTTCTTGGGGTTCTAAGAAGCAAAGTTTAGTTGCACAGTCCACTGCAGAAGCAGAATATGTTGCTGCCACAGGTGCTACAAATCAGGCAATTTGGCTTTGCAAAATACTTGAAGATATGGGCTCAAAACAGGAACTTCCTATTGTGATCTATTGTGACAACAATTCTACTATTGCTATGGCTAAGAATCCTGTATTTCACAACAG
>NW_021409055.1:0-307 GCF_001605985.2 Dendrobium catenatum | reverse complement strand
GACCCTTCATCATAGAGACTGTCTACGAAGGAGGCTCGTATCAATTAGTATATTATAAAGGAAACCACCTAATGTTACCTGTCAATGGGCATTTTTCCTTAAGAAACACTATGCTTGATGTAGCTCATTTTATCAATTAATGAATTTTGTTTCTTGATTCGCAATCCAGTTCTTTCCTTTTTAAATTCTCTTGCTTTTTTAATTCTCTTCACCTCCTCCTTAGAGTCGGATCGTTCCCTCCCTTAGGAACACACACCTGCTAATCGTGGAATACGCCCTCCGTGGCACCACCCTGGCATTTGACTTG
>NW_021409054.1:0-205 GCF_001605985.2 Dendrobium catenatum | reverse complement strand
TTGACCTCTTTATTTGCAAGGGATACATGTCTTCTACGATGACCTCATGGAAGTATTTTGTAGAAGATCTATTGTTTCTGCATCGAATCAACCCTTTCACCAATCTCGGGTGGGTTTTTTGTGTATTTGCACTTGTTTGTAGGTCGTTTCACATTCGTAGACATTTGCACTTAGTCTGCTAATCAACCATCTTTCAGTTGCAAGG
>NW_021409053.1:0-458 GCF_001605985.2 Dendrobium catenatum | reverse complement strand
CATATGAGTTTGGGAGTTACTTAATATAATTAATTCTAAAATTAAAATCTGAATTTTGATTATATTAATTTACTTCTTTGTTGTCCCCATCTATTCAAATCCTCAAGCCACCTCATCACCATACATGGCCGGCCCCCCTCTCTCTCTCTCTTCCCCATTAATTCTCCTTTAATACACCATTAACCCTCACCCTTTATTTGGAATCCAAAGTTGATTTCAAATATTTTCCCTCCCAACTATTTAAAACTGAAATTAATTTCAGTTTTTAGAATAAAACAATCCCCTCTCTCTCTATACTGCCGGCCTCCCCTCCTTGGCTCCCCCACATTACTCCTCCATCAAGGCCTTAATTGTATTCAATTTGAAATCAAATTTCAAATTGTTTCCCTCTCAAATTAATCTAAATCTGAGAATAATTTCAAGAGTTAATTCCATCCACCCCAACCAAATCTAGCCTC
>NW_021409052.1:0-249 GCF_001605985.2 Dendrobium catenatum | reverse complement strand
TAACTTACTATCTTGAATCGCCAAATGTCCCTACAAATCCTTTCTGTCCTCTTGATGGGCTCTGTTTGGAGACTTTAGATGATCCTGATGATCTTCAAGCTCGGGATGCACCCCCTGAATTAGAAGAAGGAATCAAATCGACAGTCGATGAATTAAAAGAAATTAACCTGGGAACCGATGACGATCCCCGTCCAATCTTCATAAGTACTCTTTTGAGCGAGGGTGAAACCCAAGATTTGATCCAACTTT
>NW_021409051.1:0-210 GCF_001605985.2 Dendrobium catenatum | reverse complement strand
CTGCTCATATACAACTGCTTGGGAATAACTGCTTTTTGTATATTAATTGCTTAGGATAACCCTGCAGGTGAGTCTAGATTTTTATTTTGATATCAATGTAATTTATGTAAGTGTCAAGTGTTGTGAAAGTTGATTTTGAGTTGGGATACATAGGTCCAAAGCTTGAATTCCATAGAGGAAAGGATACCCCTTTAGGGAACACTCCTTTTC
>NW_021409050.1:0-281 GCF_001605985.2 Dendrobium catenatum | reverse complement strand
ATTTTGAAGTGTTGGGAAATCAGTTCTCACATGTCCTGGTTTCCTGCATTCATAACAAACAACATCATAAGATCATTTAACATGTTTATGATCCTTACCTTTTCTCCAATTTTGATGATGCTTTTGTTTCTTCCTTAGAAAGCTTTTGAATTGCCTTGTGATGATGGCAACTTCATCGCTTTCAGACCTGGAAGATTCAAAATCTGATTTATGCGCCTTTAGTGCAACTGTTTTCTCCTTCTTCTCTCACATGCATCAAGATTTCTTTGATTCACCCCTTG
>NW_021409049.1:0-297 GCF_001605985.2 Dendrobium catenatum | reverse complement strand
CTCATTTCCCTCTCTTTCAGGGGAAAAAAATTCAAATTTCAGTACCATAAAAAAATTTTTTTCCCCTCTCTTTCAAGGGGGAAAAAAAAAATCAAATTTCAGTACTATAAAAAATAAATTTACGTGAAGAAGAAGGTGCGGCAAGATTGGTGCAGCTTGTCAATTTTTCTGAAAATGAGGTGTCAATGCAATAATATATATGAGATGAAAAGTCAATAGTTAAGGGGATATCAGATAATTAAGCACGTAAGGGTGTCATTTTATGTAACTTTGTTACCATCAATAATGGCCAAATGA
>NW_021409048.1:0-270 GCF_001605985.2 Dendrobium catenatum | reverse complement strand
TTTACTTGTTTAAATTTTTAACATGTGACAAATTTTTGCTATGCGTCCTAAAAAAATTATGGAAGAAAGATAGTGCTTAATATCTTGCTTTTATAAGAAAATCTAATACACACTAACACATATATGCGCATATTGCAAAAAAATGTTGTTAGAGAAAATAATTTGAATCAACATTATTGGCGATGGAATTTGTTAACGTTATTTATAATGGTCAACAAAAAATCTAATGTGCCGACATAATAGCCAATTATGTTGGTAGAGCGACTTTGG
>NW_021409047.1:0-207 GCF_001605985.2 Dendrobium catenatum | reverse complement strand
AGTCCAAGACCTCCTTCCCTTTCTCAGAACCTGAAAATCACCAAAAAGCAAGGGTGAGCTCAACAGCTCAGCAAGACTACAAACCTCCAATCAAAACTCTCAGAATCCAAAACCAACATATCAGACAAATCCGTACAGAAATCAGAACAGTACGGAAGCAGAAGTTATATCAAATCAGAAACAGAACAGAATCGTGTCAGAATAGTA
>NW_021409046.1:0-215 GCF_001605985.2 Dendrobium catenatum | reverse complement strand
AGGGTTCTCTTCCCACACTAGGAGAGTGTGAAAAGACGAAAGTGTTCTCTACCCACACTAGGAGAGTGTGAAAGGAGGGAAGGGTTCTCAGCCCACACTAGGATAGTGTGAAAGGACGGACGGTTCTCTGCCAACACTGGGGATAGTGTGAAAGGATGGACAGTTCTCTACCAACACTGGGAATTGTGTAAAAGGATGGAAGGGTTCTCTGCCCA
>NW_021409045.1:0-220 GCF_001605985.2 Dendrobium catenatum | reverse complement strand
CAAGGGTTTTCTTAAGCTTTAAGTAAACACGGAAAAACTAAGCATGCTCTTTGTGGGCTCATTTATGCCTCTTATCAGTTTTTATTGTACTTTGTGCATCTTTTACTTTTTGATATACTTTGTGTATCTTTCTTAATTTGGCGTCATTGACCATTTTTTTTATTTGGTGTCATTGGCCAATTTTTTTTTTTAATTTTAGAATATGCTATCTTTCTAAAAT
>NW_021409044.1:0-213 GCF_001605985.2 Dendrobium catenatum | reverse complement strand
TACATTTTGCATTGCATATGAAAGAGATGAAAGAAATCAATTGTTAAAGGAAAGAATGAAAGAAGAAAAAAAATGAATAGTACATGTTATGACTCGCTCAATGAAATGAATTAGTTTTAAATTGTAAATGTTTTTAATATATGCATCTTATGAAATTAATTGTGATATGAATTACTTGCTGAGCGTTGGCTCATTCCTAGTTTTTGGAAATAT
>NW_021409043.1:0-202 GCF_001605985.2 Dendrobium catenatum | reverse complement strand
GAAAATAGATCTGCAACACCTCTCCAATGTTGGGACGAGATCAATGTATGAAGGATTGCTTCAAAAATTGGTATTCCATTCTTGATTTATGGTAACACGTTCCAATGGAGTAGACGTGAGTTTGCTCGAGTTTGTGTTCATATTAAACTTCAAAACAACCTGCCTCTTGGTGTTTGGGTAGAAGGTCATGCAGGGAAGGTTT
>NW_021409042.1:0-294 GCF_001605985.2 Dendrobium catenatum | reverse complement strand
TTTTGAGTGTTTTGAATGAATTTGTTTTTGAATCTATAATTTTGCTTTATGTTTTTTTTTTTGTTTTTAAATGTTTAGTTTGATTTTCTTAAATTAAAATTCAAAATTCAAAAATTGGAGGAAATCGTCCATGACGACTTTTGTTTCGTACTGGACGATGTGAGAAAAATTGGTTTGCGCGGATTTTAACCATTTTGAGAGCAGTTTTTAATTAAATCGTCTGTACGATCTGACGATCGTCCAGGACAAAATTTTTATTTTTCTCAAATGTCGAGACGATTGAATGCAGCGGTT
>NW_021409041.1:0-304 GCF_001605985.2 Dendrobium catenatum | reverse complement strand
TCCTCATTAAGGTATATGCACCAATTTTAATTTCAAGCCTTAGGAGAATGCTTATGGGGTTAAACCAAGTTGTTCTATTGAAATTGTATTGCTATATTGAATGTGTATAACATGGTCCATATTAATAAATAAATAAATACTAAGTTAAGTTCTCTCAAAGAATCAATAATTCTAATCATGTTAGAATCATACAAAAAAATTAGTAAGTATATATTTAATAAAAAAAACATATTAAATTTAAATTCATATGCTACAAAAATCTAAAATTTGTTTACATAAATTTATTGAATATTCAAATTTGAAG
>NW_021409040.1:0-242 GCF_001605985.2 Dendrobium catenatum | reverse complement strand
CATGCATTTGAATGTGTTCATGATGGCTGGGATGTTACTGAACTCAAGGTGGAAAACAACAAGTTTTGTCTGTCGGTCCACTTTAGATGTGTGGATGACAAGAGATGGAGAGCTTTAGCTGATCAAGTTAAATCAGTGTTGAAAGAGTACCCAAAGCTACGGCTAACTCTAGGAAGAAAGGTGCTAGAGATTCGCTCCATTATTAAATGGGATAAAGGGAGGGCCATGGAGTTCTGTTAAAG
>NW_021409039.1:0-576 GCF_001605985.2 Dendrobium catenatum | reverse complement strand
GCCTTGAACAAATTTTAAATTTAATCTATTTTTAAATAAAAAATATTTAACATAAATTTCCTTAATAAAAAAATTATTGATAACATATATTTTTATGCAAGGAAAAAGAGTTGCTAGCTGCTGATACATTTTTCTTGGGGGAATTTGAGGTGAAATTTTAAAAATTATATTATTTGACTTTTTTTTCTTAGAGAAAGAAATTTCTAGTTAGGGGTGTAAGTGAACCAAACAGGCTCGTGAGCCAACTCAAACTCGACTCACCAATGAGCTTGTCGAGCTACGAGTTCGAGTTTGAATTTAAATTCTTGCTCATATAGTGTGTTTCAACTTAGCTCATCAGCTTGTATAGCTATATTTATATTAATTAACATATTGGCATTTATAATAGTCTAATTAATTATTTTTGTATAAAAACAAAATAAGAAAGTAGGCTTCATAAACAACCAATTTCGAGCTTTTTTATCAGTTGGAGCTCTAATTCGAGCTCAATATAAAATGAATGAGCATGACTTGATTAGATAAGAACTTGACTCTACTCACTCATTTACGTGAGATTATTATTTGCCGAGTCTGAAC
>NW_021409038.1:0-233 GCF_001605985.2 Dendrobium catenatum | reverse complement strand
ATCTTGATCGGGTCTATCATCCATTCCCCCACCATCCTCTTTAAGTGAAAGATGGTGAAATTTTCTATTTTAAATATCAAACTTTTCAAACCTTTCCAAATACCCAAATTCTCCAACTCAAATCCCAAATCCAAATCTAGTTCTCTAATCTCAAATCCATGCTGCTACTATATGCCAGATAACACGTATTCTATATGTATCTGATTGACGATTAGCCTTAATCGAAAGTTCTC
>NW_021409037.1:0-323 GCF_001605985.2 Dendrobium catenatum | reverse complement strand
AAATAAATATTTAAAATTTCAAGATTCCAATTCTATTTTGCTCTAAAATGTCCCTACGAGATAGGGGCATTTTAAATATTTATTCGGGTCGACATCTGCCGAGATCCCCAAATAAATATTTAAAATTATCAGTTCAAATATTTTTTTACGCTAAAGAATATAAAGATCTTCTTTTTCAAAGTAAATGCAGGTGATCTTTCAAAAGTAGAGACACCTTCTCCAACAAACCAATGTTTAAAAGTCAAGAAAGAGACTTTTGAAACTACACACTCCTACAAAATTGGGCCAGAAAAGCTTGAAGTCTTTCGACAGCCTAAAGCTTA
>NW_021409036.1:0-349 GCF_001605985.2 Dendrobium catenatum | reverse complement strand
AAATTCTTCCTCTTTTAAACCGATTAAAGTTTTAGTGGAACTCTAAAAATGATTTTTCAACAACATATAACAAAAATAGTAAAGTAAAATACAACATAAAATAAAAGATAAGATTTATAGTGGTTTGGTCAAACACGACCTACATCCACTCCCTGAAGTCTCCCACTATAGGTATTGCACTACTACCACATATCTCTCCTTTTTCCCCCACATTAAGGCGGAGAAGCCTTCATAAAAATTCTCTTCCACCACTACACGGTGCAGTAGAGAATCGTCATTCTTTTACACCCTCCAAGTGTTGGCAGAGAACTGTCGGCTATTCACTCTCTCCAAGTATAGGCAGAGAACC
>NW_021409035.1:0-755 GCF_001605985.2 Dendrobium catenatum | reverse complement strand
ATAAAGGCTTGATGTTGTTGTTGTTGTTGTTGTACTCTTATGATACATTATGGAACACTAGATAGACATTTCAACATATTATGCTAATGACTAATTCAAAATTGCACTAACATAATGGACTATGGTTACTCTTGTTCATCTAGATGCACAAAAAGAAAAGAATTAAGAGTAAGTGTAAAAACAAAAAATGTAATTAAAATTAAATGAAAAGAGGATGATTAACTTTTATATTGAAATATAACAAATTAAGGAACTACACATTGCAATAACACTGTACAAAAATTGATGGATTCATTGTTGTATTATGCAAAAGCATGACTTTAATAAGAAAGCTATATAAATGTCACGACCCAACCCGACCGGGACGGATCCCGCTCGCATCGGGCCGCGACACAACTGTTGAAAATCCAGGATCTAGCTTTGGAATTTTCTTCAGAACTTTATTTCAAATATTAAATAGACAGAAAAACACAGAGCTACTATAAACATCCAAATACAGAACATTTAATCTATCTTTTCTTTCATCAAAACAATCATAAACAAATACAGTGCATGACTACAGACAGAAAGAACAGAACAGAAACAGAAAAGACATGACTGTACAAAATCAAAAGTACAAAATACCTAATCTCAGATCAGACACAGAACTTCTAGTCCAAGACCTCCTTCCCTTTCCCAGAACCTGAAAACCACGCAGAAAATAAGGACGAGCTAACAACTCAGCAAGACATCACTCACCAATCAAAATCATCAGA
>NW_021409034.1:0-202 GCF_001605985.2 Dendrobium catenatum | reverse complement strand
AGGTTGAAATTTTATATGCATGCAGTGATGCCACTACAGGAAAAACCGTTATTACCGGCGGACTAAATCCGCCGGAACACATGGTTAATACGACGAAAATATAAGTTTCCGGCGCATGTTTCGGCGGAAATGCATACGCCGGTTTCGGTCGCGTCGATAAATTTTTAGTGAGAACATCCATGACTAAAGCAAAAAGATATGG
>NW_021409033.1:0-255 GCF_001605985.2 Dendrobium catenatum | reverse complement strand
CCTCTGCTTTTTCTTTTAAATTGTGGTATAATTTCAGAGCTAATGTTACTTTGTGGGCCAATTTTATGCAGAATAAATATTGTGTGGTTCATCACCCTTCCACTTGTCTTTACTCTAAAGGGCATTCTAAAGTTTGGCAGCGTATGGTTCAGATTAAATGGAAAGTTAAGCCCAGCTTAGCTTGGGGCCTTGGAAAAGGTAATGTTTATTTCTGGCAGGATCGTTAGATTAATGGTTACTCCATTGATACTCTCC
>NW_021409032.1:0-318 GCF_001605985.2 Dendrobium catenatum | reverse complement strand
TAAATGTCATCAAAATTTAATTATTATTAATATGGCCTTAAACATATTATATAATAGTGTTATAAAGGATCATATTTAAGAACAAAATGTTTGTGATTAATAAATTAAAGTTGAGATCTTTAATTTAATAATTCCTAATTTGGTTCATCTCCATTTTGAATGGTACTTAAGAATAAATATGTAATGAGTGAGGTCAATGGAATTTAACCAACTCTAATTAAGAAGTATTCATGGAGGATGATTCCATGTGTGATTGTTATATTTATGGTTTATTCATATTGATTGAATAAATTTGAAGTATTTAGTGGAGTAACTTTG
>NW_021409031.1:0-867 GCF_001605985.2 Dendrobium catenatum | reverse complement strand
TTTCATCTAGTCCTTTAGCTGTCAAAACATTGACTTACTTTGATGATATTTTTCATTTAAATTTCTTTAATGCTAATGCTTCTATTAAAGCTTTGCTTAACTATTGGTTTATTAAGTCCAAAGGTCATATCAGAAATGTCATTCCTGCCCTTATCCTTTGGTATTTATGGTTGGATAGGAATAATTCTCATTTCAATGGTGTGGTTATGAATCACCATAGAATTATCCAAAAAGTTAAAGATAAGGTTGTCGCTCTTTATTCAGCTATATTACTCTATGTCAAGGACTTTAACAATTATTTCTCTACTACAGATGATTTAGGTATTAATTTGGACATGGATAATCTTCCTAAAGATCATAAATTTATTTATTGAACTAAGCCCCCTCTAAACTCTTATAAGCTTAACACAGGTCATCTCAAACTCATACATAATAAAAATTTAGACGCTCTAGCTTGTGATGCGACTTTTAGGCGATTATGAGGTGCCTCTTGGGCTGCTCTTCCTGCATTCGTTTATTTTCTCCCTTGTCCGTTCCTCTCAGGTTTTTCATTTTTTGTTTAAAAGTTATTTATTTTTGTGGTTTTTTTGTTTCTATTTTGCTCCCTAGTTCTCGGGTGGTTTCGTTTCTGGTTTGGCCTTCGTGGTCGGTGGCTTTGTTTCTTCTTTCAGTTTTCTTCCCTTAGGTTTTTCTTTATTGTGTGGATTTTAGTCTTCTGTTTTGTTTTGTCCCTTCTCATCGATGGTTTGGAGGATGACGACCTCGTCATCATCTTACCCTCCTTTTGCTTCAACCCCGAATAGTGAATCCCGATCTTTCAAGGAAGCGCTTGCTAGTTCTTCAGCCTCTCCCCTCCGCGCCAACACT
>NW_021409030.1:0-435 GCF_001605985.2 Dendrobium catenatum | reverse complement strand
GGAATTATTTGCTGGGGCCGGCGGTTATTGAAGCCCAGGAAAGATTTAGGGAGGGGATTTGGGGAATCTAATTGGTTGGGGGAAATAGGAAATTAGTTAATTAAAATCCGTTTGAATTTGAAAATTCAAATTGATTTAATTAAGGACTTTCCTAAAATGGAATGGAATGGCAAATTATGCAAGATTTCAAATTTCAAATTAGTGGAATTTGAAAATTTGAAAAACTGCCCAAAATTAAATCTCCCAAATTAAGTTTGAATTACATCATGAATGAGATTCAATACTTTCTTAAAATAGCTTCTAATTTAGGAAACTATTTGAAATTCAAAATTTGAATTTCAAATGATGAAAATAATTTCCTATATTATTTGAACTCTTTAGGTAAACATTAAGGTTGTATTGACTCCTCATTCATGGAGACAAACAAGGGTGGCC
>NW_021409029.1:0-226 GCF_001605985.2 Dendrobium catenatum | reverse complement strand
TTCGATTAAGGCTAGTCGTCGATCAGATACGTAGAATGCACGTGTTATCTGGCATATAGTAGCAGCATGGGTTTGGATATTTGAGAACTTGATTTGGAAAAGTTTGGATTTGGGGAATTGAAGGATTGGGTTTTTGGATTTTGGGTTGGATGATTTGATATTTAAAAATAGAAATTTCACCATCTTGCAGTTAAAGCGGATGGTGGGGGAATGGATGATGGACCCG
>NW_021409028.1:0-260 GCF_001605985.2 Dendrobium catenatum | reverse complement strand
GCCGCCGGAAAGCCGTCGGAAAGCTGCCGGAATTTTTCGTTGGAAATAAGACGTCATCAACCGCCGGAAAGCCGCCGGAAAGCCGCCGGAAAATTGACCGCCGGAAAGCCGCCGGAAAATTCCGCCGGTAATAAGTGATTTTCCTGTAGTGAGAATGGATGAAACAACTTCTTCATGATTTTCAGGTTCTGAGAAAGGGAAGGAAGTTGTGGACTAGCCACTTAGGATCTGATCTGAAGTTATAGGTATTTTTGGTACTT
>NW_021409027.1:0-404 GCF_001605985.2 Dendrobium catenatum | reverse complement strand
CCTCCTTGGTACACCTTCTCGATGACAAAAGGGCCTTCCCAATTTGATTCAAATTTATCACCAATTCTTTGGTGTGAAATAATTATCTTCTCAGCACCAAGGTTGTCATTCAGGATGTTTCTTTTCATAACTTTAACTTGAATATTGAGATTTCAGTTCTTCTGCCCTGTGCTTTGTGCTGCGGACATTTGATGAAGAATTATCTGATTTGTCTTTACTGATTTGTCAAAAGATTTATACCTTCTGCCATTTACTTCTTGCTTTTGCGGGCTTGATGAAGGAGTAGATGCCGGAGACCTAAACCCTTTAGGTTTGCACTGGGTCGGTGGCGAGAAGTCGTCGGTCTAGAGCTTTGTGCATAATAGAGTTGTTGATGACAGAATCCACTTAGTTCAGCCTTGGGC
>NW_021409026.1:0-232 GCF_001605985.2 Dendrobium catenatum | reverse complement strand
CTTTTGTTGAAACGATAAAGGGCGCGGCCATGCAACTACTGAGCTTGGCCGAGGCAAACAGCATCGACCGCCGTTCTCCGGAGAAGCTCTTTAAGATTCTCGACCTTCATGATGCCCTCACAGATTTGTGGGCTCCAAAAATTCGTGCCTCGGCCTCCCCTGCGTAGGAGAGTTTTAACGGAATAAGTTCCGGGATAAATTTTGGAAGGCAGATGGGTTGTAGATAAGACAC
>NW_021409025.1:0-471 GCF_001605985.2 Dendrobium catenatum | reverse complement strand
GAGCTCTTTGTTATTTGATTACTTGGTTTATAAGGGGATAATATAGATTGCCAAAAATAGGATACTCTTCAATATTTTTGAAGTGGTTTTCTTAAAGTATATTTTATATAATTCTAATTCAACTACACTCTTATCTACTTATAAAGATTTATGTTATTTCCATGTTTTGTTGTGCTTGTTTGTTTTTTGCAGTCCCTATTTCTTGTAGGTTCTTTGAACTAAATTTTTTGTGGACAAGTTGATTATTTTTTGCTAGAAGAATGTGCTGAGTGTCTATTTTCTAGCCTTCCTTTTTTGGGTGCTATCTACTTGCAGCCCTACAATGTTACTAGGAAATTTTGTAAATCTTAGTATAGGGGACCATTGGCATTTATGATTTATTATCTTTTTTTGTAGCTCATTCAAGCATTAGTGAGCTTAAGGTCCCCTTTAAGGACCTTATAACCTTTCTTTTTTATTAATGTGTAGGCC
>NW_021409024.1:0-405 GCF_001605985.2 Dendrobium catenatum | reverse complement strand
TTTCTGCCAAGCCGATTGAAAACTGTTGCCTGGTTCCTATTCAACATTTCTTTCCACCACATCTTCTGCACTTTCTTTATTCTGATCAATCGATTCCTTAAGAATCTTATAGACCTTATCCTGATTATGTTGTTCAATAATCTCCAGACCTTGTTGAATTTTCAGAAATTCAAAAGGCGGCTCTTCTTGTTCAGCCATAACAGAAGAAATCGGAATGTTCTTCCCTTCAATAATCTGATCAATGAGAATTCCTTTTCCCTTCCCTTCAACAATAGGATCTAATCTCATCGGAGGCCTATATCCTTCTCTGATCACCAAATTGGATGAAACCCTGAACAATTCCTTATCCACCACTTCATTACGATTCTTTACAGTTCTTAGATCATCAACTCTAAGGGGAACATT
>NW_021409023.1:0-209 GCF_001605985.2 Dendrobium catenatum | reverse complement strand
ATAAAATAAAAAATAAAGTAAAACAATTTTCTAGGAATAAATGGGGGCATTTATGTGGGCTCCGAAAATTCGGCCTCGGCCTCAGCCTCCACTCGCTTTTCTTATTCGGTGAAGGAGTTTTAACGAACTAAGTTCCGAGGTAAATTTTAGAAGGCAGATGGGTTTGTAGATTGGACACTACCCAGAGATTTCGCCCTCATTTTGTGAGG
>NW_021409022.1:0-2342 GCF_001605985.2 Dendrobium catenatum | reverse complement strand
GAATAATAGTGAATTCCCCTCAACATTGTTGGCTTTGTTGAGGGAGGAGAGTGATAGAGTACAGTTTCTTTTGATAGTTACTTGTAATAGTTTTCTTCAATTTTAATGCAAATTGCAGGTGTTCAGCTCTCCCTCTCTCTCTCTCTCTCTCTATTGCCTCTGTCACTCTCTTTCTTTCTCTATTACCTCTCTCTCTTTCTCTCTCTCTCTCTCTTCCTCCCTTTCTCTCTCTCTCCCTCTCTCTCTCTCTCTTGCGTCTCTCTCTCTATCTCTCTCTCTCTTCTCTCTCTCTATTGCCTCCTTCACTCTCTTTCTTTCTCTATTACCTCTTTCTCTTTCTCTTTCTCTTTTGCATCTCTCTTCCTCTCTCTCTATTTACTCTCTTGGTCTCTCTCTCTCTCTCTCTCTCTCTCTCTCTCTCTCTCTCTCTCTCTCTCTCTTGCGTCTCTTTCTCTCTCTCTCGCACTCTCACACACACACACACTCTCTGTCTATTTACTCTCTTGGTCTCTCTCTCTCTCTATTGCCTCTCTTAATCTCTTTCTTTCTCTATTACCTCTTTCTCTCTCTCTTTCTCTTTTGCCTCTCTCTCTCTATAGCCTCTCTCTCTCTCTATAGCCTCTCTCTCTCTCTATAGCCTCTCTCTCTCTCTCTATTGCCTCATTCACTCTCTTTCTTTCTATATTACCTCTTTCTCTCTCTTTCTCTTTTGCCTCTCTCTCTCTCTCTTTATCTCTCTCTCTCCCTCTCCTTCTCTCTCTCTCTTTCTCTCCAACTCTCTCTCTCTCTCTCTCTCTCTCTCTCTCTTTCTCTCTCTCTTGCCTCTCTCTCTCCCTCTCTCTCTCTCTCTTGCGTCTCTCTCTATCTCTCTCTCTCCTCTCTCTCTCTCTCTATTGTTTCCTTCACTCTCTTTCTTTCTCTATTACCTCTTTCTCTCTCTCTTTCTCTTTTGCCTCTCTCTTTCTCTCTCTCTCTCTCTCTATTTACTCTCTTGGTCTATCTCTCTCTCTCTCTCTCTCTCTCTCTCTCTCTCTCCCCTCTCTCTCTCTCTTGCATCTCTTTCTCTCTCTCTCACTCACACACACACACACACACTCTCTCTCTCTCTATATTTACTCTCTTGGTCTCTCTATCTCTATTGACTCTCGTAATCTCTTTCTTTCTCTATTACATCTTTCTCTCTCTTTCTCTTTTGCCTCTCTCTCTCTCTCTATAGCCTCTCTCTCTCTATTGCCTCATTTACTCTTTCTTTCTATTTTACCTCTTTATATCTCTCTCTCTCTTTTGCCTCTCTCTCTCTGTCTCTCCCTCTCTCTCTCTCTCTCTCTCTCTCTCCATCTCTCTCTCTCTCTCTTTCTCTCTCTCTCTCTCTCTTTTGCGTCTCTCTCTCTCTCTCTCGCTCTCTCGCTCTCTCTCTCTTTTGCGTCTCTCTTTTGTGTGTGTCTCTCTCTCTATCTATATATCTATCTCTCTCTCTCTCTCTCTATCTATCTATTGCCTCTCTCACTCTCTTTCTTTCTCTATTACCTCTTTCTCTCTCTCTCCCTCTCTCTATTGCCTTCCTCACTCTCTTTCTTTCCCTATTACCTCTTTCTCTCTCTCTTTCTCTTTTGCCTCTCTCTTTCTCTTGTTGCACCCTATGACCCCGAGTTTGAGATTTTGATGATGCCAAATAATGATTGTTTTGAAACAGCTTTTCATTGGATATTATTTTATTTACTATTTTCCTTGAGTACTAACATTTCAGGAAGACTCAAGAACGGGTAGATTAGGAGTATGAGTCAGATATTTTATTTTTCTATTTATTGTATTTTTATTTTTTTGAGTCTGGCCATAAAATACATAAGAGTAAAAGCAACCATGCATACGCACTGGGGGAGAGTTTATTTTTAAATGCAAAATATAATAGAATTTCTTCTCTGGAGATCGTACTGTACGATTTTAATTCGTACCGTACGATCCGAGCTATGTGGACGATTCTGTGAGTAGATCGTACTGTACGAATATATTCGTACTGAACGATATGTTCAGATCCAAAACCATAGCCGTAGTTTAGTTTAAGTAAGTGATTTTGCACCGTTCGTACTGTACGAACATTTTCGTACTGTACGATCTATTTTAAATACTTATTTAAATTAACCCGTGATTAGTGCATGAAATCTAGGCCTAATTATATTTTGAACATCATACTGTACAAACAGGATCGTACCATACGATAAATAGAGACGAAGTTTGATCGTCCCGGATATCGTCCTGGACGATCTCTTGGTTTTTGTCTTATCGTACTGTACAATAGTAATCGTATCATATGATGAACAGAGACGACATCTGGTCGTCCAGAC
>NW_021409021.1:0-249 GCF_001605985.2 Dendrobium catenatum | reverse complement strand
AATCTTCTAGGGCGGACCGGTAGAGCTCCCAATCGACGCCAAACGGAGTCCGTTGCCTTCGCCTCCTGTTCCTTCGTCATTTTCACTCGAGCCGAGGCCAAGCAGAGCTTGTCTTTCCCATTCCTTCGTTCTTGCGTGATTTTTGCGGTCATTCGAGGCAAAGTTCGAAATCAAGGCCAAACAAAGCACTTTCCGCGCGCAAGAGAGCCAATACCTGTAAGTGGATTTCGCCATTTCTTCTCTTCATTG
>NW_021409020.1:0-388 GCF_001605985.2 Dendrobium catenatum | reverse complement strand
CTCTAAGGTGGCCAACCAAACCACTCAAGGTGAGCTCATTTCCCATTGGTTCCGACCGCCGCCGGCCATGGTCTGGGTCGGGTTGACTGGGGGAGGACGATGGGGACACGCTGGAGCCAAGGGTGGAGTCAATTTGGCCTGGGGAGGCCTGGATTGAACTGGTGGCCGGATCGGACTCGAACCTGCTCGGTTCGATTCGTATTAAGCTCGATCCAGGTTAGGTCAGACCCTGAGTTTGGTATGGGAGAAAGGTCTGGGTCTGGTGCACCCAATGCAAGTGGCAATTGGGTCCAATTTGATCTAAGCTGGAAAATGGCTTGGGACCAAGTGTTTTTGGCTACTTTGGGTTAGCCTAACTCTTGGCCCAAGCTAGCCCAAGGCATGGGCT
>NW_021409019.1:0-300 GCF_001605985.2 Dendrobium catenatum | reverse complement strand
CCGCCATCCTCGCCACCGTCAACCTTTCTGTGGTTCAAGACCGTTGGGGTTGCTACCGTCCTCGTGGCATCGTTGGGTATGTTAAAGACCTTCTTCCGCTAAGCCCTACTTCGAGTGTGAGTGAGCAAGGTAACTCGTAGTGAATTTTCAAAATATTAACCGTGGGATTCTATATTATTCCGCATTTGTCTTATTGTGATAATTTCAAGATTTATCGCTAATTGTGTCCAAACATCCAGTTTGTAATTGCTTATCATAATAATTTTGACAATTGAAAACTCTTGAACCTCATCTCACGAT
>NW_021409018.1:0-290 GCF_001605985.2 Dendrobium catenatum | reverse complement strand
TCTTATACTTGTGATATAATCCTGGATTAAAATAAAAAAGGAACTATCATGTTAAGGTATTAAAGAAAGTGAAGCCTCTTATTTAAAAAAAAAGAGAAGAAAATTCAAAGGATGCAAAAGTGCATTAAAAAAAATCAAAAAAAAAAGAAGAAGCGCAAAGTGCGCCAAAGAAATAAAAAGGTGTGCAAAGCACGTCACAAAAAAAGTGAAAGAGGCTTCCTTCTTTTTAAATCCTTAAATCTCAAAGAGCCCGATCACCGTTAATAGCTTGACTTTAAAAAATCTTGAAT
>NW_021409017.1:0-216 GCF_001605985.2 Dendrobium catenatum | reverse complement strand
AACTCAATAGCAGGTCTGACATCACATTCCACCATGAAGCTGGAAGGGGAGATTGCAGGGTACAAGGTGAGGGTTCTGATTGATAGTGGGGCCACCCACAACTTCATTGCTTGCAGATTGGTGGAGAGGGTGGGGCTACCAGTGACACAGGGGAGAGGTGTAGGAGTCATTCTGGGCATGAGAAAGAAGGAGCGCTGTAGCGGGCAGTGTAAGGGA
>NW_021409016.1:0-211 GCF_001605985.2 Dendrobium catenatum | reverse complement strand
CTACCTGTCCGCCTTATGGCTCTATAAAAACGAATGTGTCAGCCCCATTTTGGGTCAATGAAATACCAGAAGATTTCATTCTTTGTATCATCTTCTTCCTTGCCTTTACCTCTGCATTCAGCTTTTATCTTCCTGTTAAAGTCTTTTTAAGTATAATATGTTGTTAATTGATTTATTCATTTTTATATTACACCTATTTTAAAGAATGGAT
>NW_021409015.1:0-235 GCF_001605985.2 Dendrobium catenatum | reverse complement strand
AGCATTTGCTTTTAGATCTCCATCAGCATTTCAATTTTAAAAATCTGGGAGGTATCAATCACTTTCTTGGCATCACGGTACAGCCATTCAAACAAGGTTTGCATTTATCTCAAACCTCCTATACAGCTACTTTTCTGTCCCGAGTTGGAATGGACAAATGCAAAGTTTTAGCCACTCCAATGGCTATTAAAACTTCCTTCTCACCTGATGCCGCTCAATTGTTTCATAATCCAGA
>NW_021409014.1:0-329 GCF_001605985.2 Dendrobium catenatum | reverse complement strand
ATCCCTAACGAACTTTCAAGTGTTTTCAGAGCACTTTCTAGTGTCATCTGAGCACTTTCACAAGGATGAACTTTTACTTTGCTTCATCTTTCTTTCATAAATGGTCATGGTAGCTATGATAAAAATGAAATCAATAGATGGCAATGAAAAAATTAAGTTGAAGTTTATGGCTTAGTCTCATAATTAATAAAATGTTGCTAAGCTTGGCTTTAAAGTCAAAATGCACATTTCCTAACATAGTACGCTATCACTCTGAAATAATATGCCATTATTTGAAAACCTCTAAGCATACTGAAAATGAGTCATTACTTTGACAAACATGTTATTTA
>NW_021409013.1:0-338 GCF_001605985.2 Dendrobium catenatum | reverse complement strand
ACATAAATATGGGGAGAGAAGAAGTAAGACCTGAAGTAACTGTAAACACCAACACATTCACCCAGATGATAGCGGCTATGACCCAACTGCTTCAGGAATCAAGATCGCAGCCCGGTGTTGGAGTTTATAAATATTTGAAGTTATTTTAGGACATGCGACCGCCTCTATTCAAAGGTAATGAGGGGTCAATTGAGACTGGAAATAGGTTGCTTTGGATAGAGAAAATATTGGATAGCATGTCATGTCTTGATGAAAGGAAAGTGTTAACTCGGTATTTTTGCCTTGGATGGAGAATTAGAAAGGTGGTAAAGAGGGCAACGTGAGGACAAGTTAGGAGA
>NW_021409012.1:0-228 GCF_001605985.2 Dendrobium catenatum | reverse complement strand
TGAGAAACTTTATATAAATAAGTGTGGACAACATAAATAAAAGCTTAATGTGTCACATGTATGTTACTGTACAAAAAGCTATTATGATAGAAAGATCCACAAATCTTTCTCTATTACAAATTTCTACTATAAATATTATACACATATTCTAATAAATATTTAATTATTAACGGACTATAATATTCATAATTGGTGTTTATGCATCGAGCTCAAGATATAGGTTGTCAC
>NW_021409011.1:0-398 GCF_001605985.2 Dendrobium catenatum | reverse complement strand
ACACGATATATACAAGCATTTTACACATTATAAATAATAATTATACACACAAAGCATATGTTTATACACGCTATATATAAGTATTATACACACTATGTATATGGTATGTATAAATATTATACATAATATGTATAACTTTATACAAGGTATATACAAGCATTATGCATGAATTATAAAAGTTTATACGCATTATGTACAAGCATTTTACACACTAGGTACAAGTTTGTACATGCTATGTATAAATAATATATATACTATATATAAGTTTATATATAACATATACAAGCATTATATATATTATGTATAAGTTTGTACACACTATGTATAAGCATTATAAATACTATGTGTAAGTTTTATAAAAACTATGTGCAAGATTTACATGCAATATACAAATATTA
>NW_021409010.1:0-514 GCF_001605985.2 Dendrobium catenatum | reverse complement strand
GTGGAAAAATGATTCACAAACACTTGTGCAAATTGATGATACCAATATATATCTTGACCGGATGTAAAAATGACAAATCACGAATGTATCCAAATTGTTCATGTCGACGCCAAGAAGAGCATTGAAAGTCTGATACAATAGCAGAGAAAATAAAAAATATGCTAATCCATTAAAAGGGAAAAACAAAACAAAACACATCAAGTCTAATCATAGGCTCGTAGCAAATTTACCTTTATCGCCACAATTTTTATGGAAGCACTCCACAAAATTATAAGCTTGGTCAGAGATGAAAAGATTAAAGAACTCCTCCATACAAACCTATTTAACAAAAAAAAATGTTATCCGAAAACAATGTATTAACTGAGTCGGTAGGCAAATTATGCCTAAAGTACGTATTTAAGATCCATATCATGTTACCGGAAACTTTGCCTGGGCAACAATTGTAAAATTTTCAGGAACTGCAAAAAAGGTAATACAGCGTTAAGGGCATGACATACATTCACACCCAAATACA
>NW_021409009.1:0-311 GCF_001605985.2 Dendrobium catenatum | reverse complement strand
TCAAGTAACAAATTGTTTTGGTTCAATCAAGCTCATTCAGCTCTTGGTGAATATATTGAGGAGGTATCGTTTCCTTTGTCATGCTTGTTTCATAGGATTTAATTAGAATAAGATTTAGGGTATCCCGTAAATCCGGATTTAATAAATCCTAAATGTACTAAATTAAATCATGAAAAATTATTTGACAATATAATTATTAAATTTTATAAAACTATTTAATAACAAAATTCAGAATTTGAAGCAATTAATTCATTAATAATTTTAATTTAATTTGTGTTTTAAATATATTTGTATAATTAATGATTAATTAA
>NW_021409008.1:0-372 GCF_001605985.2 Dendrobium catenatum | reverse complement strand
ATGAGGATGTTGGAGAGATTACTAGTGGTGTAGAAAAGTTGGGGAAGGGAGTAGAACAACAAAATGAAGGAATAGGAGAAGTCACCCAAGGAGTAGAAAATTTTGACTTAGATGATAGGGTTGGACCTTTAAACACTTTACCTAGGGATTGGAGATACTCTACAAGTCACCCCAAGGATTTGATCTTAGGAGACCTTTCTAGTGGAGTCAAGACTAGACATGTACTTAGGAAGGAAGTAAACCACTCAGCTTTTATTTCAATGACTGAACCCACCACCATTAACCAAGCCCTTACTGATGAGTTTTTGATTTTAGCAATGCAAGAGGAATTGAATAAATTTGTTAGGAATGATGTTTGGGAGCTTGTAGAAA
>NW_021409007.1:0-225 GCF_001605985.2 Dendrobium catenatum | reverse complement strand
TCCTCCAAATCGGCTTTCAATTTGCCGACTTCGCCTTACAAGACGTCAACCTTCTTTCCGGCCATCGTTCTTCTAACGGATCCCAAAAACTCTTCTTCCGAAAACGATAAACTTGCTGAAATTTTAGAATTTCAGCCGCCGGTGGTCCCAAATCGATGCTCTGATACCAATTTGATAGGAAATACTTTGATTCCCAAGTGTTTCTCACCAAAACTGAAGTAGATC
>NW_021409006.1:0-220 GCF_001605985.2 Dendrobium catenatum | reverse complement strand
TCCAGTTTGCCACGGACATTGAAGCAAGGTTTTGAGTTTTAGAAAAGTTCATACCTCCGCGGGGTTGTCGTGGTTGACACGTGGATCGAGGGGTCACTCGCCTACCTCGTCGTAGGTGTCGCACCGGGTTCCCTCCTACCACGGCCACTAAAGGCGTGCTTAGGTGGTATGCCGGTCCGACAGGAACGCCGAAGAAAGAGAGTGAAGGGGGGAGCATTTT
>NW_021409005.1:0-239 GCF_001605985.2 Dendrobium catenatum | reverse complement strand
AGTGCTATGTGGACGACCTTGTTGTCAAAAGCGTGGATCGAAGAGACCATTTGAATGACTTAAGGATGGTATTTGAAAGAATCAGAAAGTATGATCTGAAGATGAATCTTCTCAAGTGTGCTTTTGGAGTCTCTTCCAGCAAATTTCTGGGGTACGTTGTTCGACACCGAGGCATCGAAGTTGACCACAATAAGATCAGGGCAATTATGGAGATGCCACCTCCCAGAAACCTTCGTCAA
>NW_021409004.1:0-357 GCF_001605985.2 Dendrobium catenatum | reverse complement strand
GATCAAACTTTCCTTCATAAAATTTATAAACATAATAATAATACTTTTAAATGAAGATATCATAATAAAAAATAGTAGAATTAATTTTTAAATTGAGCATACTATATAAATAATTTGTATTATATTCAATTTAAAATAAATTTAAAAATTTAAATTTAATACATCAACATCAAACATTTACCCCACTACTAAATGAGATATTATTACGTGTGGAGTTCCGATACAAAGAACCGTTCAGTTTTATGACAATGAACAGTAAACACATAGTTACTGTTCACAACTGTGTTTTTACTGTTAATTACTGTGCTTTTACTATTCATATTACAAAACTGAACGATTTTTGTGTTCGAATTCGCA
>NW_021409003.1:0-281 GCF_001605985.2 Dendrobium catenatum | reverse complement strand
ATCCCCCTTCAAAGCTTGCAACGAGCCGGCAAACCCCTGAGGCGCTCAAGTAGCGTTTAGGGTGGGAAGCCGGTGCGACGCTTGCGGCGAAGGGGATAAAAAAAAATGTGTGTTCTTTGTTTTCATGTAAGTACACCCGAACGCCCACGTGGTGCAGAGGGTGGAAATCTGCTTTTTTTTTCTGACTCGTGCTCCACACCCTTAAACGCTCACGTAGCGGGCGGGGATTTTTGATGAAATATGAGACCGCGGTGTCATTTTTGACATCTACCTGAAGCGCT
>NW_021409002.1:0-691 GCF_001605985.2 Dendrobium catenatum | reverse complement strand
GTTTGACTATAAGTTTGCTGAAATCGGAACTCATATGATCTTTGATTTAATTTCGGAAGCTTTCAACTCAATTTTGCTTTGAGATTCGTCCCTGATCAAGATAATTTTTTACTGATATATCAACTACAAAATTGTATAACTCAAATTTGCCTTTCTAATGTAATAGACCTTTTTATTGACTAAGAAAAAAAGAATAAGAGCTATTAAGCTTATAAATATAACAAAAAATAGTAATATTAATAAATGAAGAATATCAGTAGACTGAATCATTAATAATGTTAATAATATCATTAATTTATTATAATGAGCCAAGTTTTTGCTAATGAAAGATAAGGAACGACAACCGTAATGACAACTGGCAGTATCAGCAGCTACAGCTTTGGCAATAGGAGATCCTATTCGAACTTTCCAACCTGTGAATAACCTTAAACCCATTCGGCACAATTTTTTTTTTTAAAGCTTATTTTATTTATATTTTATTATGTATAAAATCTATTTTATATCGTAAAAACTAAAACACGCAATTTTTATTTTTAATTAAATATCAAAGTTTTTTATATTAATATAGTGATGATTGTGTCGATGGTAGGGTAGCAATGGAGAAATTATTTCGTGCGGAGTTCAGACGTAGTTGTGCTTCCTGACTAAAATTAAATCTTGACATGTGAAGGAGACAAGTAGATGATCGGTC
>NW_021409001.1:0-828 GCF_001605985.2 Dendrobium catenatum | reverse complement strand
CCGTAAAGAAGAACAGCAGGCTTAACACCACTTCGCAGCAAACGGCCCTCATTTACAATAACCTGAGAACTAGACTGGCCGCTCAGGTAGAACTGTCTGATATGTGCTTTGCCTGCTCTTCCAATCCATCCAACCATCGCACTTGAGCCAACCATCAATCCATCATTCGAAAATCCCATGCCAACCCAACCAGAGGTGTAGGGAGCAGAGAGCACAATACTCAAAATGTTACCTGGACTCTGGGAATACTGCAGCGTTTGTTGCTTGGAATTAGGAAGTAAATTACATCAAATTTTATTAAAATATATAAATTTAGTTACAGATAAGAATCCTATGTGGTGTTTGGTATCGGATGTGTCCTTCGTTTTTAGTAGGATTTAGCGTAAATCCAGCCAAACGCAATCCTCACCGTTGTAAATCCGGCAAATCCGTACGGCATAAATCCGGTAAATCCGTCTAAATCCTAATCACATTCCTATTCGGATTTAACGCGTCTTACAAGTGCGGAACTTCTATCTTCCCGCGGCGCCCCCTCTGTAATATGTTGCCAAACAACTTCTCTGAATTTAACGAGATTTAAAATTTGTCATACCAAACACTTTTCAGGATTTATGAGCATAGGCTTTACTAAATCCTGGAAATCCGGATTTAGTAAATCCTACTAAAATTGAATCCAACCCTATAACACCCCATATATGTTTAAATCATTAGTATCAAACATACAATTAGCTAAATTTGATTAAAGCTTCAAACATTTACAGCCCTAGCTACGTGCTGAGGAGATTACCCTCAGGATGAAGCTGTTCCAAATGGGGCGGCAGGTGAAGA
>NW_021409000.1:0-269 GCF_001605985.2 Dendrobium catenatum | reverse complement strand
AGTAGCACAAATATCTCTAAGATTTTGAGGGAGAAAAACAAGCAAAATAGATCTTTTTTCTTGGATAAAGATCTCAAATTCATTCATGGTTTAAAATTGCGCAATATGAAGCTTGCCTTGAGACCCGCCTTTATGCAATTCCAGTAAAAAACGCCTCAATGCTTACGCCTCGAATTTTTTTATGAGGCTTGCACCTCAACTTGGTTGAGGCCCGCATCGCCTCACGCTATATTTATTAAAACTTACATAAATCTTGAAGTAAATGCCCG
>NW_021408999.1:0-268 GCF_001605985.2 Dendrobium catenatum | reverse complement strand
AGTGAAAAAAAGAGAGAGCAAGAGAGAGAGAGAGAGAGAAAGAGAAACAGAGAGAGAAAGAGCAAGAAAGAAATAGAGAGAGAGAGAGAAATAGAGAGAGAGAGCAAGAGAGAGACAGAGAGAAAGAGCAAGGGAGAGAGCAAGAGAATGCAAGAGAGAGAGAGAGAGAGAGCAGGAGAGCAAGAGAGAGAGAGAAGAAGCAAGGGAGAGAGCAAAACAGTGCAAGAAGGAGCAAGGGAGAGAGCTAGAGAGTGCAAGAGAGAGAGAA
>NW_021408998.1:0-223 GCF_001605985.2 Dendrobium catenatum | reverse complement strand
TTTTGTCACATCAAGATTTCTCGTTACTCTTGTCCTTTATTATTAATTCTACATGTGGTAACTCTTCCTTATGTTAGAGAGAGTGCTCCTATTCTCAAATATCTGAGAAGATATATTCACAACTTTGATTTTTAAAAGGTTATAAAAGAGAATATAGCTTGCAAAAATAACAAAATTTGGCCAATTATGCCAACAAAAGATGCGCAAAGATGCCAAAAATTGA
>NW_021408997.1:0-316 GCF_001605985.2 Dendrobium catenatum | reverse complement strand
TTTTCTCTTAAAATGTAAAGCTCAACATAGGATAGACTGAGGTTGCCTCTAAGCTTCTCAGAATCCGGCTCCTCCTACTTTTCCTCCTATGACTCGCTAATAAATGTTCAACATTGAGCTTTCTCCTTGGAAAATCCTTATTTCTATTCCTTGCCTTCTACTTTGTAGTCAAAAGGGTATGAAATCACTGCTTTAATCGAGAGTTTTCTTAGGAGCATTTCTCCTAGGATGTAATTAACTATAGGAGCTTGCTCCTATAGGGATTTGACAACCCTATATTAAAATAAACCTTGTTTTATTCATATAAAACAAGGGA
>NW_021408996.1:0-354 GCF_001605985.2 Dendrobium catenatum | reverse complement strand
AGAAACTCTTATGAATTCATTATCTACACCCACTGAGTTATATTTTCTTAATAAGTCTCTATTATTGACAGAGAATTACGACCTTTAATTCAATACATGGATAAATGGCGATAAGAACCTCCTATAAGCAACTTTATGAGAAATTCCTTGTTCAAATTTTGTCCAAATTTGGCTACCTGCAACAAGAATCATAAATATCTAAGCTCTCACTTTGAAAAGAAAAATATAAACTGTCCAAATTCAAAAACCCGAAACAATGAGAGCTGCAAACTTCCATGAACCGGCTCTCAGATTTCAGTTTTGAAAAGTTATGCGTATGTATCTAGGGGTGTAAACGAGTCGAGTTTAGACTTT
>NW_021408995.1:0-579 GCF_001605985.2 Dendrobium catenatum | reverse complement strand
TATATATATATTACTTTTTTTGGTTGAATATGATGTCTATTCATTCATGGGATTCTCTTGCTCTATTGTGATTTTGATGATTAGAATAATTCAGATAATTCATGTGCACAAAAACGAAATATTTCCTAGCACAAGTTGCATATTATGGGGTTATTCATGAGGACATTCTCGGAATTATTCTCAAGGATACTCCTTGGGCCTTTTCTGAGAAAATGGTTGAGGTTGGTTGGGTTTGCAATCCCTAAATTATTGTTAGTGGGCCCCCAAACATACGGTGTCCCAAAGTGATATCAAATAATAGCAAAGTGAGGATTCATTAATTTAATTTGAATTTATTTGATGTTTTTCAAAGTGGATCGAGGTGCATTCTATTAGAGAGATGGAGAAGGCGTGGGTTGTCTCTATTTTTTTGCATTCTTTCCCTTTTTTTTTTTTGAAAAGAAACTCTCCTCGAGGTTATTTACTTGGAAGACTAAGTTTCACTTACTTTTATGGACACTTTCTTTGAGCCCATTCTCTTTCTTATTCCGATTGAGAATTTTTTTTTTCTTTCTCCTTCTTAAAATTGTACAACAACAA
>NW_021408994.1:0-305 GCF_001605985.2 Dendrobium catenatum | reverse complement strand
GTGTGGGCACCCACTTGTAGTTATTATGTACTGAACTAAACATTTGGTCTCTTGCTAATTCCCTTGAATGCCCTATTTTCATGTAAAGTAAAGATAAACCAAAAGTGGTTTCTAATTTATTAGCAATGTTCGTTGGCGTAATGTCAAGATTCATATTCACGATATTCTTTATTTCATAAGCAATCTAGTTTGTAGTCATAGGCGGATCCACATTGGCCTAAGGGTATGTGGGCAAATGCCCACCCTCAAATTTTTTTTTTTTAATATTTAGAGGGAATTTTTTAGAATTTTTTGGGTATTTTGCA
>NW_021408993.1:0-342 GCF_001605985.2 Dendrobium catenatum | reverse complement strand
GCAATTCAAAAGCTTTCTAAGGAAAAAACAAAAGCACCATCAAAATTAGAGAAAAGGTAAGGATCATAAACATGTTAAAGGGTCTTCTGATGTTGTTTGCTTTGAATACAGGAAGCCTGGACATGTGAGAACTGATTGCCCTACCCTTAAAGATCACTCAAGCAAAGGTAAAGGTAAGTTGAAACCTAAGCCAAGGAAGAACAAGATGAAAGTACAAAAAGCATTTTGGGCGGATTCGACATCAGATTCATCAGAGACAGAACCAGAAGATGAGACATGAAAATTGTGCTTGATGGCGGACAACAATCCTGATCAAGAAGAGGTATGTGAACTTTCCTATGA
>NW_021408992.1:0-314 GCF_001605985.2 Dendrobium catenatum | reverse complement strand
CCCTACCAAAATACCTAATAATCAAGTGCTTCTCCTCATTATTTGGAGTGGGGTATACTTGTGGAAGTTTTCCTAATGAATGGGCACTATAAAGCCCTTCATCCAGAAACATTCACAAGACAAATTATAAAATCTCAATACAACACAATTCACATAAAGCCTCTCAATGCAAAAATAATTAGCAAAGTTTTCTAACATAAAATCAAATATAAAACGACTTGCAACATCTTTCGTTTTGAAGACCACTCATGAAATCTTAACATAGAGCAAATCACAAATCTCGATATAAAACCAAACCATAAAATTCTTCCACC
>NW_021408991.1:0-232 GCF_001605985.2 Dendrobium catenatum | reverse complement strand
TTAAACATCTTGTATAGATCTATAAATAGGGATTGTATAGTATAATAAAATTTATGATTTTCCTCTCATACCTCTCAAATTAACATGGCATCAGAGCCTCCGGAGGAATTGAAGAGGAAAACAACATCCTAGACAGAATATATAAAATTTATTTCTTATGGAATCATTTGGGTATCTCATCTTACTAGGAGTTTGTTCTTCTAAATCTTGTTTTCTTTTCCTCTTGTATATC
>NW_021408990.1:0-254 GCF_001605985.2 Dendrobium catenatum | reverse complement strand
CATACGAGTAGATTTTTGGTTTTTGTAAGCATGTTGTCCTGCATTTAGTTTAAATTTTCAATAACTCCTTGATTCCTAGGATAGAGCCATCTTAAAATCTTGCATCATCGGCGAATTGTTGTGATTAGGATAGTTAGCTGGCAGCCCACTCTAGGCAGGTGGTAAGTCCAGATCGTATACACTTCTCTCTGCACTTTCTTCTTCCTCAAATCAATTTTAAGTTCTTCTGAAATTAAATAATAACTCTATAATCT
>NW_021408989.1:0-549 GCF_001605985.2 Dendrobium catenatum | reverse complement strand
GCTGGATCAATTAGTTGTGTTCGAGCTCAAGTTTGAACTTAATTCTACGAATTTGTGTTCGCTCATGAATAATTTTTTTATGAAAGGATTTTTTTATTCAAATAATTTTTAAAATAAAATGTAAATATAATGAGAAATTAAAAGAAAAATAACAAGAACCACTTCATATAAAAAGTGATATATACTTTTTAAATATGTTTAACAATTTTAATCTAAATTAATTAATATTAATATATTTTAAATAAGCTAGCTTGAGAGCTAACGAGTTGATTCATATTAGCTCATTGAGCTTGACTCTTGAGCCATTTATTAAGCCGAGCAAGAGTCCGCTTACACCCCTAATTCCAACTATCTTCAAGCAACATCAACTAGCTAAGGGTGTAAAAATGGGTCAACATATTGGGTTCTAGTCTCACCTGAATCCAATAAACCAAAACCTGACCCACTAGCCCGTTTTGATTTTTTAAAAAGATAAGAATAGATTTTAGATTAATTAATACATAATATAAGACAATCATACCAAAATAATAATAATAATAATTTAAACAG
>NW_021408988.1:0-263 GCF_001605985.2 Dendrobium catenatum | reverse complement strand
GACTCGATTAAGCTGGACGGGGGTTCGTTCGACCGAGCGAACCGCGCCATTTCGATGGACCGCTGGCTAGTGCAATCTGGGCCGTTGATCTCGAAATCAACGGCCCATTGAACGTGCAGTTCATGCACTATCGAACAAAAACCCTAATCTAAGGAAATGGCTTGTTCTCTTTAACCAGATAATAATATCTCGTGAAATTTTAAATATAAATAGAATGTATGAACATAATTAATGGGGACACATTTTAATGGCGTAAAAAGCTC
>NW_021408987.1:0-207 GCF_001605985.2 Dendrobium catenatum | reverse complement strand
AGAATGGAAGATTACTTTAATTACTCTGATCTCTAAAATAAAATATCCTTTGCTCCCATCAGATTATAGGCCTATTAGCCAATGTCAAACCAACTATAAAATTGTGGCTAGTATGTTGGTAAACAGATTGAAGAAGGTGATTGACAAGATGGTGTATGAAGAACAAGCATCCTTTATTCCAGGGAGATCCATTTCTGAGCATTGCCT
>NW_021408986.1:0-274 GCF_001605985.2 Dendrobium catenatum | reverse complement strand
TTTGTTTGCGTTCTCGAATCTACTAGTGAAATACATTTTTTTTTCTCTATTTTCCTTGAGTTTTCTCCACTAAAACTGCTGCGATTTGCTGTTTTCCTGCTGAAAATAGCAGTTTTCTCTTGTTTTTGTACTGATTTTGATTAGGTTTACTTGCGAACCCAAGTATTTCCTATCAAATTGGTATCAGAGCGAGATCCAGGCGGTGGAGGGCTGTTTTTTCCACTGTTTCGCTGCAGCTTTTCGCAGATTTTTGGTGGATCCGGAGGCATCTCGT
>NW_021408985.1:0-254 GCF_001605985.2 Dendrobium catenatum | reverse complement strand
ACTGAAATATTAAACATTATAATAAATGTTATATATAAGTAAACGTACCGTATAACTTTATTAATATAACTTAATTATATTAATATAGTTATAAATAATTATAAACATTATAATAAAGTTGGCAGATATGATTAGTGTAGGTAATTTATATAATTTTATTATAGTAACGTTATAAGGTTAACTCATATAATTAATATAGTTAACTTATACAACGTTGTAATAACATTTATAAAATTATAAAGCCACTTTATATA
>NW_021408984.1:0-290 GCF_001605985.2 Dendrobium catenatum | reverse complement strand
AGTACTTGCTTAATTCTTGATCATTCCAATGAGAATCCTGAATGAAGTCCTTAACCCGAACAGAGTTTCTTTCATACGGAAAAACAAATGTTGGCCATTTACTTATGCATTTTTCCATAATCCATGTATCTTCAAAAGCATCAACTGAATCTCCATTAGCTATTCTCCATCTTACAATAGGTTTGAGCATTTTAAAACCATCTCTCAACAATTTAAAAGCTGTAGACAAACAGTCGCTGGAGTTACCTTTATTCAATTTTTCACCATATTTTGCAGCCATGACTTTGTGT
>NW_021408983.1:0-466 GCF_001605985.2 Dendrobium catenatum | reverse complement strand
TTTGTTTGTTTAGTTAATTAAACGATCACAAACGAGCCTTAATCGAACCGAACGACGAGAAGCTCGTCGAACGTTTGGTTCGCTTGCAGCCCTAAGCTTTCCTACTGCTTCTCGAAATAGTTTTTTTAGTGCAAAATTAAAAATTTTATACTAAAAATTTGCTTTAATAAGCAGTAAGAAAGTCATCCCAAACGAAGCCTTAATGATTTGGTGTAACCTTTTGAGTTAGGAACACAGTGGCTCATATGATTCAAGTCTAATTCACTTCCAATTTTGATTATTTAAACCTTCTGAGTCTAATATTTTGATTATTTAAACCCATTATGTAAAACTAAGCCCATCTAATGATGTGCTTCTATCATGTATGTACATCTCTATTAGATAAAAAGAAATTGATCTCTGGAGTTTGAAGATTTTGGAGGATTCCATCTGTTAGAGTATACCTGCAGAAAATGGTTGCTTATCC
>NW_021408982.1:0-329 GCF_001605985.2 Dendrobium catenatum | reverse complement strand
GACGACACTCTCCCGCTTGAATGAATATTCTTTATTCATTTTATCTTTGAGGGATTAGAACATCCTATCACCAGTTCCTATTGCCTGTCTCTGGCCTCCAGCTTGATAAGTCCGTGGCTTATCATTTCCCCCTAATATCAGCTTCGATTGGGGGTTGGGATTGTAGGCCTGTTTGGGCTTTTCTTGATGTTGCATCGGCTGTTTGTCCTTGTCTACGTTGTAAATCATTTGCTTTTCTCTATCAGCTCTAGAGAAGAACGTGGAGTCGGCTTCACCCCTTCTAGCCGCCAGAGCTTTAGCTTTCTTGGGCTTATCAGAGTGATTTTCTG
>NW_021408981.1:0-449 GCF_001605985.2 Dendrobium catenatum | reverse complement strand
ACCGGCTTGTTTATGTCCTCACGATAACTCGCTAGATATATTCGTTAACAAGCTCGACATAAGCCAACTAACATCTTTAACATAAAGCTCAATAATAGCCTGAGTGAATCACAACAAATTTTCATAAATTCTACATCTTGATGATGATTAAGCTCTGCAAATCATTTCATAACAGCACTCCTCTAAAAATTCAGAAATTTTTGCAGTATATATCTGAGGAAAACTTCTAAAATGGTCAACATGAGGAGAAGTACCAAAATTATAATACTGAACATTTCTTCCCATAGCCTTTTGTTCTTGGAAGAAAGTTTCAACTGAAGTAGCTGGAATCACTTTATCAGAAGAGCTGTAGAGGTACAGCTGAGGGCAGGGAGGCTGTTTCTTTGATAGAATGGATATAACCATGCCCAACCTCCTGTTAATTAGGAAACAATTCTGCTAATTTAGAT
>NW_021408980.1:0-446 GCF_001605985.2 Dendrobium catenatum | reverse complement strand
TAGGATGTTATAAAGTGGTATGTATGTAAATTTCCTTAAACTTGGTACGAAAATTCGGCACGCAAACAGATGAAAGAGATGATGCAATATTCACAACAGACACCAATATTTTTACGTTAAAAACCCATGAAAAATGGGAAAAAGTCACGGGGCATGGCAGTTTGAATGAATCCACTATTATTTGCAGTCGATTACAAATGAGACCCTTCCTTGGGGGGAATGCCTTGGCTTGATATAAATCATATGGAGTACATTACATGATGAGAATACAAAGAATCGCTACTGATGTGTTTGTTTAGTCTGAAGGACTGTAGTCAGAAGGATCGTAGTCGGCGGGCGACAGAGGTCGGAAGGATTGTAGTCGGTGGGCGATGTAAGTCGGAAGGACCGTAGTCGGCGGGCGACGGAGGTCGGAAGGACTGTAGTCGATGGGCGGCGTAAGTCGA
>NW_021408979.1:0-316 GCF_001605985.2 Dendrobium catenatum | reverse complement strand
TGTATGTTTCTCTTTTAATGACCAACATTCTATGCCAAAAAGCATTTCAGGTCTCATCGCCATCTTATAAAATTTTCCCTTAAGTTCGAGGGGTAATTTTCTAGCACACAACAGACCTGATGCATTCCTTTAATTCAACTATCCAACTTGAATTATACTAATAATATCCCTATCTATTTCATCATCACTCTGAATAATATACATGAGATATCTAAAACGTGTACTCTTACTAATCTTGATTGCCCAAAGTTACAATCCATCATTAGATCTATTACTACCAAAATTACACTCCATGTATTCGGTTTTAGATCTACTC
>NW_021408978.1:0-6131 GCF_001605985.2 Dendrobium catenatum | reverse complement strand
TGCTGAAGTAGGCAGAAAACCCAACTCATTTTGCTTCATCCTAAAGTAGACAGAGAACCTAACTCCTTTTGCTTCCTCCTGAAGCAGGTAGATAATCTCGATCAGATGCTGAAGCTTACCTCTCTAGAACCCCCAAGAAACTAAGGATGACGATGGATCCTTTCTTGGAGCAACCTTTGTGAACTCCCTCACAAACTCCCCCTTATAAGATCCTCTCTCTCCCTCACCTCTAGGCTCTCTCAGGTCAAAGCAGCAGCAAAAGATCTGCTAAGGGGTAGAACAAGAGCTTTTAAATAGAAGAGCTTCAAAATAGCTCTTATTTTATACAAATCAACTTTATCATCCAGGCCGATAGGGATATCATCCTGGCCGATCAGCATAAATTTCACTCAATCAGCCCAGTTAGTTTGGAACGATTACAAGATTTTTGGTCATATCGATCAGGCCGATATAATATCGTCATAGACAATCAGTAGAATTCTGTGAATATCGTCTAGATAATCGCTCTAAAAAAATGTCTGGAGGATGAAAATTTAGCTTAATTGTCCAGTCTGATTAGCTCAAATCCAAGGAAAATCATTCTGAACATCACTCTGAATAGAAGCTGACCGATGTAAATCGTCTAAGTTATCATCTCGAACAATCCTACGATTGTCCCGGACGATGTGATCGAGCAATTAAACCTTAATTACTTTCCTTAATTACAAGATTAATTTAGGTATAATTGAGCTGCATCGTCCAGGCTGATGTCTTAGATGATATCCAAAAATAAAGAATACCTAAATAGATTTGGCGGCTGATTCTTTTTTATTTGAGCCTATCGTCCCGGCTGATACGAATATCATTCAGGATGATGTGCTTAATAATGGGTGCCTTAATCAGGATGCCTTAATTAGGGTTTATATTTTAAGCTGATTGGCCAGGATGATTTTAGGATCATCCCGGATGATGTGATCAAAATAAAGAATTCTAATCAACAGATAAAAATTTTTCCCCATATGTGTGTGTGTAAGGTTACTTAGCATCAGGAACCACACTAATTATAATAGACTCAAGAAATGAAAAATTACACATTAACTCAGACCTAATCTACCCAATCTTGAGCTAGCTCAAATTGCAGTCTTGATCCTGTGGTCCTAAAATGTTAATAGGCAAGGTAGTCGTAGTAAAATAGAAGTGATTGCAATCGTTAAAATTATATTTTTGAAAATAGATACAGAATAATCTTCCCCTTTTTTATGATGGCAAATACACAAAAATAATTTAAACTGTTAAGGCAATTTAATGAAAATATTGTGAAGAAAAGACACATATCAATTATTTAAAAACAGAATCAAAGTACAAAGCAAATAATACAGCAGACCACTCCTCCATTTGACATCACAAAAAGGAGGAAAGTAGAAGAGAGCCAAAGTAGAAACTAAACAACAAAAATAGAAACAAACTACAATGAAAAATAGCATAAAAAGAAAACTAGTAAAACAATTATTTTATCAAGGCATGAATATGACATAGTCTTCATGTGATTGATTTTAAAGATTTGTAAGTCAATGAGTTAATAACATCAAAAATCTGAAAAAGCGGTAAAGTATCCAATAATGTTAACTCTTAGCTCAGACTTCTCTCAGGGCAAAATTGTCTTTTGAAATAAAAAGGCCTAACTCAAAAAAAAATAATTGGATAAGAAAAAGAGATCTGTTCAAGACTTGGTTTTAAAAAAATATCTTATATAATAATGTATCAAAGTAGTTTGTCACAATCATAAAAATTCAAAATCAAACCCTTAAAAATCCCAAGTGATTATTGAATTCTTCTATGATTTAAAAGTTAGAAAAGAGAAAAGAGCTTGCTTTTGGTGGGTTCATTTTATGTCTCTTATCCATTGAATGGCGCACTTTGCATATCTTTTGATTTTTGATACACTTTATGTATATTTATTTAATTTGACGTCATTACGCATCTTTTAATTTTGACATCATTGAGAACTTTTTTTTATTTAATTTTGCAAGCTAGGTCCTTTTTTCAAAATTCTTAAATACTCTCAGTTATGATTATATCTTCCAGATATTAGAGAAGAAAAACTCACTCTCTAATATAAGGAAGAATGAATCACAAAATAGAATAAAAAATTATATGATAAATGTAATGATAAGATTTTAAAAAATTTGAAGGTAACGTAAAGACTATGAACATTATATAGATATGATAGATTACTATAGCAAGATTGAAAAAGATCTCAATTACATAGTTCAGTTATTGATTTGAGATAGACTTTTGTTTGGAAAGGAAAATTATACCACTAAAATATGTTAGAGAAAGAGACATAAACAATAGTGTTTTTACCCTATAATAGATTAAGAGATGTAAAATATTGACTACAAATTTTCAAAAACCAAAATAAGATAAAAATATCATTTCAACAAAAAAAAAAACATTAGATATAACAACTAAAGAACAACAACAAACATAATAAACTAAAACAGAAAACAACAACAATCAACAGAGTAGTATACATGTAATTCAAAATTTATTAAACAGTAAGTTTATGCAATTATGAGTCGCAAGCCTCCGTTGTCTAAGTACCATATGCTCTCACGAGGTCTTTGATGAGAGCACACCTATAAAATATCAAATTTCAGATTTAGGAATCCAAACAGGTTTGGATCCCTTCTTATGAAAAGAAGAATGCAATGCATGTGTGTTATGCAGTGATTCATACAATTTTGGTCTCTCCACACCCAATGTGTACTATGATGAATGGTGCAAGTGTGTGCAAGTGTGTGTAATGTGTCCTAGCCTGCAACATAAAAAATATCTAATTCCAGGAAACGGATTTACTAATCTGTTTGGGTTATAACGCATCTTCCTAGGTTTTGTCTTTAAATCAGGTGTTGATATATTCTAATTTCTCTCAAGTGTATTCAATTTAGCTTTTATTCTCAAGTTAGCATTTTTTCAATCAGCATTATCAACTCTCAAATTGTGCTCCCTATTCTCAAATTTATCAATGTATATCTTAAAATTAGATTTAAGTGAGGAGTATGATGCTTCCAATGAATCATGCTCAATAACTAACTCAGAGTGCTTTTTATTCAATTCATCAAACTTATTAAATAAAAATATGTGATTGCTATCCATTTGGAAATAATCTTTCATCAAAACTTCATTCTCCTTTTGTAAATTTAAAAACTCCAATTTCAAACTAGCATGCGTTTTCTTAAGTTTTCTATATGATGCATGAATTTTCTCACAAATTTTAATTAATTGATCATATGTTGGTTCACATACCTCTTTTTGATCAGATTGTTCATGTTGATTATTGGCCATTAAACATAAGTTTGTGGTTTCCTCCTCTGCTTCAGTCTCAGAAGAGTCAGATCTAGAATCCGCCTAGAAAGCTTTCTGGGATTGCTTCTTGTCCTTCCTATATTTGGGTTTCTCTTCACCCTTCTCCTTGCTTGGGTCCTCCTTAAGAGTAGGACAATCAGCTTTAACATGTCCAGACTTCCTACATTCAAAGCAAACAATATCAGAATAACTTTTATAATTTTTCCTATCATTACCTCTTTTTCACTTCTGATGATTTTTTTTGCTTCTTCCTTAGAAAGCTTTTGAATTGTCTAGTGATGAAGGCAACATCATCATTTTCAGATCCAGAAGAATCAATGTCCGTGTTGTTGGCCTTTAATGTCATAGTTTTCTCATTCTTTTTCTCACCTGCATCAAGATTTTTTTGATTCACCCCTTGCTCATAAGCAATGAGTGATCCAAGTAAGTTATCAATCGAATAAGTGTTTAAATCTTTAGATTCAGTAATTGCAATGATCTTAGTATTAAAAAAAGAATACAAGCATCTCAAAATTTTATTAACCCTTTTATAATTAGTTACCTCTCTTCCTAAAGCATGCAATGAGGTGACAATTTGAGTAAACCTTGTATACATTTCAAAAATTGATTCAGAAGATTTCATACGAAAAATTTCGTAGTCATGCAAATAATATTTAATCAAGATTGTTTAACTTCATTGGTTTCTTCATAAGTTACACATAATTTATCTCAAATTTCTTTACCAGTTGCACAAGTTAAAACACGCATAAAATCTTCATATTTTAAAGCACAGAAAAACAGTTCAAACATTTTGTATTAGATTGTGCTAAATCTCTTTCATCAAAGTTCATTCAGTAAAATGAATTTCAGTTTTAATGTCATTAAGTTCACGAGAAGATGGTGTATAACCTTCTTTAACAAGCATCCACATACGATAATCAAGCGATTGTAAAAACGTAGACATGCGAGTTTTCCAAATATCGAAAGAAATATTATCAAATAAAGGTGGACGTGTAATAGAATATCCTTCCGTTATGTTACGATTACTAAAGTTAGCCATGAATTAAAATTCAAAAAGTTTTCAAACTTAATTTTATGAATCCCGCTCTGATATCATCTAAAAGTGCACTGATGGCACTTGAAAGTTCATTAGGGATGTTAAGCTCTTATGAACTAGTCCCAAGGCTAACTAAGAGGGGGGGGGGGTAAATTGGTCTTTTAAGAAAATATTTCAAAATCAAAACACGATCTTAAAACAAAAACCAAAATTTACCACAGAAATTATAGTGCGGATAATAAATGCAGAAGCAGTAATAAAGAACACAGAGATTTATAGTGGTTCATTCAACACGACCTACGTCCACTCCCCGGAGAAACCCTCCGAGTATTACACTAAACTCAGTGTCTCTTCTTCTGCCCCCACAGCAAGTCAGAGAAGCCTATATAAACCTCCTTTTCACCAACCCAGATGAGTTCTTTCAGAAGCAGGCAGAGAACCCAGCTCCTTTTTCTTCCGTCTGAAGCAGGCAGAGAACCCAACTCCTTTTGCTTCCTCCTGAAGCAGGCAGAGAACCCAACTTCTTTTGCTTCCTCCTGAAGCAGATAGAGAACCACGATCAGATACTGAAGCTTACCTCTCTAGATCCCCCAAGAAATTAAGGACGATGACTAGAGAAGACGACGATGGATCCTTGCTTGTAACAACCTTTATGAACTCCCTCACAAAATCCTCCTTACAAGATCCTCTCTCTCTCTCCCTCTCTCTCGCTCTTCTCTAGGCTCTCTCAGGTCAAAGCAGCAACAAAAGATCTGCTAAAGGGTAGAGCTACATGAAATTATGCTGGAAATGAGTTGTTTTCCTATAGTGAGAATAAGAGCTCTTAAATATAAGAGATTTAGAATAGCTCTTATTTTATAGAAACTGACTTTATCATCCAGGACGATAGGGATATCATTCTGGCTGATCAGCATAAATTTTGCTCAATCAGCCTGGTCGGTTTGGGACGATTAGAAGATTTTTGGTCATATCGTCTAGGCCGATATAATATCGTCCTAGATGATCAGTATAATTCTGTGAATATCGTCCTGACAATCGCTCTGAAAGGATGTCTGGACATTGAAAATTTAGCTTAATCGTCCAGGCCAATCTCTTAATCATCCCGGTCGATTAGCTCAAATCTAAGGAAAATCGTCCTAAACATCGCTCTGAATAGAAGCTGGCTGATATCAATCATCCAAGTTATCGTCCCGGACGATATGATCGAGAAATCAAACCTTAATTATTTTTCTTAATTACCAGATTAATTTAGGCATAATTGAACTGCATCATCCAAGCCGATGTCCTAGACGATGTCCAAAAATAAAGAATACGTAAATAGATTTGGCGGTTGATTCTTTCTGATTTGAGTCTATCATCCCGGTTGATACGAATATCGTCCAAGACGATGTGCTTAATGACGGCTGCCTTAACCAGGATGCCTTAATTAAGGTTTCTATTTTAAGTTGATTGGCCAGGATGATTTTAGGATCATCCTGGATGATGTGATCAATACAGAGAAGTCTAATCAACAGACAGAAATTTTCCTCCATGTGTGTGTGTGTAATGCTACTTAGTATCAAGAACCACATCGTTTATAATAGAATTAAGAAAGGAAAAATTACAAACTGACTAAGACCTAATTTACCCAATCTTGAGCTAGCTCAAATTACAGTCTTGATCCTGTGGTCCTGAAATGTTAGTAGGAAAGGCACTCATAGTAAAATAAAAGTGTTTGCAATCATCAAAATTATATTTTTTAAAATAG
>NW_021408977.1:0-272 GCF_001605985.2 Dendrobium catenatum | reverse complement strand
CCAATTGAGAACAATCCGTAAAGTCTCCCAGCACATGTTGTCAAAGGCTTGGGCTATATCAAGCTTTACTGCCATGAGTCCCTTCTTATTCATTGAAATTCTGAATTTGTTGAAAATTTCTAATGACAAAAGACAATGATCAGTCAGAGATCTGCCCGAAATAAAAGCTACCTGCTCATCCAAAATGAGTTTGGAAATAAAACATTTCATTCTGTTAACAATCATAGTGGTAGCGAATTTGTAAACTGTTTGACAAAGGCTGATGGGCCGAA
>NW_021408976.1:0-302 GCF_001605985.2 Dendrobium catenatum | reverse complement strand
ATACCAATGTTATGTTGATGACTTCCTACTTCAACTTTTTTGGTGGTGTTCCTCCTCCTCCTCCAGAAGAATAGAAATTTGGGTTTTGATTTTCTAGATGTTTCTTCTATCAGTGTTTGTTTTAGTTGTGTTTGCTTAAAAGTTCAGTGTATTTTTTTGGTATTGATATTATGAATTGATATTGTAATCTTTTCATTAATATCAATATATGTTGTGTTTGCTTTAGATTTGAATTGTTTTTGAAATGTATCTAGTCTTTATGAAGTTCATTAGTCTTTTTAATCTTAATTGTGCTTAAATTA
>NW_021408975.1:0-311 GCF_001605985.2 Dendrobium catenatum | reverse complement strand
ACATAAGTCGGAAGGACCATAGTCGGCGGGCGACGTAGGTCGGAAGGACTGTAGTCGGTGGGCGACTTAAGTCGGAAGGACCGTAGTCGGCAGGTGACAGAGGTCGGAAGGATTGTAGTCGGTAGGCGACGTAAGTCCGAAGGACCGTATTCGACAGGCGATGGAGGTCGGAAGCACTGTAGTCGGTGGGCGACGTAAGTCAGAAGGATGGTAGTCGGTGGGAGATGGAGGCCGAAATGACTGTAATCGGTGGGCTAAATAAGTCAGAAGGACCGTAGTCGGTGGGTGACGGAGGTCTGAAAGACTGTAGT
>NW_021408974.1:0-285 GCF_001605985.2 Dendrobium catenatum | reverse complement strand
ATTAAATTTTCAAATGAATTTCATATAATTATTTACACTTCTTGTCTATTTCTTCTTCACTTTTTGTTGTTGTCAAAATGGGGGAGAAATTATTGTATTTATATGTTTTGTTTGTTTTGTTTGCGTTTTGATTTTGTGTATGACTTTGTGTCTATGGCTTATGTTATTTTGTTAAAAATTAAAAAAAAACAAAAATATTGTTATTTGCTTCAAAATGCCTCCTTATTTTCATGTATTCATCTTTTCACGAGGAGTTTAGGAGATTTGTTTAAATTGAAATCATAC
>NW_021408973.1:0-276 GCF_001605985.2 Dendrobium catenatum | reverse complement strand
ACTCTTCCCGTGAACTAGCTTGCATCTATTCTTCCAATCTATGAAAACTGCTGTACAATACTTGTTTGCCAATAAAGGATTAGTTTTAGAAGCTTTAACTAATCCATCCAAGCAAGAGTTAAAATCCTCAAAAACTGGAATATTAAAACTCCAATTGTTAAGCATAAGCAAACAGTTTTTTAATTTACTGCAGTTTGCAACAATATGGCTTTTATCTTTAATTCATGTACATCCTCTCAGACAGCTTGCATTGGTGGAAATTTTTCTTCTCAATAA
>NW_021408972.1:0-560 GCF_001605985.2 Dendrobium catenatum | reverse complement strand
GTGACGGTAATCTCATATGAATTTTTCTAAAAAAATTTACATTCGGATTGACTTGATTACTATTTGAGTTGAGTTTTTGGACTAATTTATAAACGTGATTATTATTTCCACCAAGTTTAAATTAGCCCAAATAACTTAAAATTGACCCAACAGCTATGTATATTCAGTTCATGTTGAGTTAATTAGGTTAAGTTAGGATCATATTTGAATTAATTGGGTCATGATGATTCAAAAATTTTATGATCCAAATTAAACAAATTGTTTTTCAATTAGATGTATTTAGATTGAGTCGATTTTGGGTCAAATATTTTGGCCATAAAATAAAAGGATGGCGCTTGAGTCGAGTTGATTTAGATCAAGTTAATGGGTCAATTTTAGGCCTCGTTTGATTAGATTTATTATTTCTGTTTCCGTTTGAATAAGCCGTAATTAGTTCGTCGAAATTGTTTGTAATATAAATTTATTCGTAATTCCTTTTTATATAACCGCGTTTATGGGGCAGTTACAAAATTTCCTCAGCCAGTGCTTATTCGTTTAGATACCGCCGTTTTGCTACCCAA
>NW_021408971.1:0-227 GCF_001605985.2 Dendrobium catenatum | reverse complement strand
GAAGGAAAGTTTCAGATGTTATTGGTAAAGGGAAGGACTTAATGGCTGAGGAAAGGATTGAGAAAGTTTTATTTAAAAAGATGACATTGGGTCCGGAGGGTGGATTTGAGGCGTCGTCTTCATCTTTGCCATCAAGTGAGAAAATTACACCAAAATTGTAAAATTCTGAAGGCACTAATGTAGACTCTTTGTCTATAATCACTGAAAATTTTCCCAAATCTGTTAAA
>NW_021408970.1:0-238 GCF_001605985.2 Dendrobium catenatum | reverse complement strand
TCTCTCTCTCTCACTCTCTCTCTCTCTCTCCTTTAGGTTTTCTCAGGTCAAGAAAGCAGCCAGGGATGTTCAAAAAATATTGAACTAAAGCTCTTAAATAGAAGAGCTTCAAAGGAGCTCATTAATTACAAGTTGCCGACTATATCATCCAGGACGATATGAACATCATCCTGGCCGATCAGTACAAATTGCAGAAGATCTGCCAGAGCATCGCCCTGAATGCAAATTGGACGATTGA
>NW_021408969.1:0-275 GCF_001605985.2 Dendrobium catenatum | reverse complement strand
CAAATAAATAAATAACTAAAATTAAAAATTGACTTAATAATCTAAACCTAAAATAATTAAAAAAATAAAAATTAATTCCAAGACTTTTGATTGCCTCTCTCATCTCTTGCACTTGACTCAAAGTTGGTCGTCATCTCTTTTGCTCTTACCATGTTTCACATTCACACAAACACCTTGATAGGAAATACTTGTGTTCGCAAGTAACTCTAAGGTAATACTTGAGTTCGCAAGCAATCCCAACCCAAATCGATATGCAAACAGCAGTGAAACGGCTG
>NW_021408968.1:0-368 GCF_001605985.2 Dendrobium catenatum | reverse complement strand
TATCCTCTCAATCATATCAATACCAATTCTATAACATATCACTTCATATATTTTACTTGTTCTTAAGGATATCACATCATTCATATTCACATTAGATATATATCACTACAAAAAATAATGGCTATTAGGGCATATTAAAGTGCCCTAATATGTATCTATTAGGGCACATGATATATTAAGACATGAAACAATGGTGTCACTTAGGTGGCCGTTGGCATAGGGTTAAGGACATCTTTTTGTGCCCTAACAACTAAACTTTTATGACATATAATTTTGATGACATAATCTCTTTAACAACACTTATAAGATGTCCTAATGGACCAACTTTTCTAACATGTTTATATGATGGAATTTATTAATAAATATGA
>NW_021408967.1:0-2370 GCF_001605985.2 Dendrobium catenatum | reverse complement strand
ATTGTGGTTGACTCCTCTAAACACTTAAAGAATAAGATTTATGATTATCAATGCTAAAAAGAAAAGTGTGTTCCCTCCTTCCCTCCACTTGGGTAGATTAACGCTTTAAATGAAGATATATTTAATCACATTTTCTTTTGGAACCTCAAAGCACAAAAGTTTAGCTACTTTTTGCTAGGTTCCTAGCAATCCCTGAATTAAATTTAAATATATTTTCAAATTTTCTATTCAAGCATATTATGATTTTTCTAATTTTAGGAATGTATAAATATTGATTGATATATTGAAAGTTTGAAAAATCATTCTAAATTCTCTCACCTTTAAACCTTCTTCTAGGTTAAAGTTTAATATGCATTTAAATCCTATTTCCTAAGAGTACTACGTGGATATGATGATTTGTCCTCTGCCATGTGGTTTAACTCTGATAGAATGTGGATCTTAAGGTATGCGATGAAGATAAATAGACAAGTTATATAAAAGCTTTTGTTCATCATCTGAAGTTTTCTCTTACGGTAATATTTTAAAATCAAATATTAGCTAAGTTTACTCTTAGCTTTATTACTCCATTTGAGAAAACTCATGAGCAATTCTTGTTAAGATTGATCATCTTAAATTCCTCTTTCAGTCAAAGACTTAGGATAATTCAAGGTTCCTTATTAAGGCTAACCCATGATATAATAAACATTTCTTTGTCATGTGGATTTTCCTTAAAATTAATTGACATACCTTGAATTGATACCGAGTCAGGTGATTTTATAACATCTTTAATAGTTTTTCCTCTTCAATAGTGATAAAAAAAATTATCATATTTTGGTGCACCCATTATGATATCAATATGTACTTTCTTTTGAATTAAGATTTATGTCAAATTGAAATTGGAGAAAGTGGAAGTCTTATTCATCTTCTTGTTATTATGTATCTCATACGCATCTTGCAAGTTGATGAACATGTTTCATAATTATCTCATTCAAGTTATTTATTTGTACTATAGGATTGTGTCCGATTTGTAGATCAATCTTCCTTGTATAAGAGAGTTAATTTTCTACTCTTAAACTTGGAAGATGATTTTACAGCTGAAATAATCGTTTTAAGATTTAAGTAAAAGAAGCCTCATAAGAAAAAAAGAGAGAGAGAGACACATTCATTAAATGTGTAGCAAAAAAAAAAAAAGATGGCTTCCTTTTCCAGATCTTAAATATCAAAGGACCTATTCATCTTTTAGTATTTTTGACACTTGATTTTGAGAATTCAAAATTTTGGTTCATCGTCAAGTATTGATGTTTTATTAGATGCAAAATATATATCATTTAAAGAATTTAGAAAGATTGGACTTCTACCTCTGCTTTAATTTTCTTTAGATATAGTTCTTAATTCAAAAAGAATGAAAAGATAAAGAAGGAAATCCCAGTTTTGCTTGTAGAGAGCTTTGATCTGGGTTAACAAAATCTAAATCTTGAGACCTCTCTAATTAGCAACTTGAGTAGGTCAGTTCATATCTTCAAATCATTATCAAGAAAAATTACAAAGATGATCAATCTAACTGGAATTATAATGGTGCTGATTGTGTATTATTGGGTTCATATATCTAACCTAATTGAGATGCATAAACAAACCATTATCCAAATATCTTCAACTCTCTTTTTGGACATCTTCCAATTTAAATGAGATTCTAGACAACGTCCTGGTTCTGGATGATATATAGTGATATTTATGGATAGAAAAAATCACTTTCTTTAGATTCAAAATTTTGAAACTAAACTAAGGGACATCCCTTAGTTAGTTCTGAGATGATTTTCTAATGTTCTCATTCACTATTGAGTAGATATCATGTTCAAGTTTAAATCTATCATTGAATGAACTAGGATGTTAGAACATGAGGGGTTCTATCCTTAATGATGTTAATGATAGTTTTGTTTGAATCTTTTCCAAATGTCAAATTAAAATCAAGATACAATTTGACCTAGTCGATTATTGACTTACATTGGATGTTAGAACTGGAGATATTCTATTCCTGATAAAGTCCATTGTAACTTCGTTAAAAAGATATAAAATTTAATTCAAGGTATATCTTCAGCTTATTATAAACTAGAATCGGATGTTAGAGTCTAAACAACTCTATCCCTATTCAATAATCTTTCCATAGGATTGAAATTCAAAATATTTGAAACTACAAGTTTCTTAGAAAGAAAGTTGTTAAGTTTTGACTATTTGATTAAAATTCATTTTGGTTATATTCAAATTATAATTTAGGAGAAGTCAACCCATCTTTCGTTGAGTTTTTGAATCTTTTCCCATGTCTTTTTCATTGGGTTAAGATGATTAAAACTTAAGCTATCACTTTTAAATATTATAAGAAAATTATCAAATGAA
>NW_021408966.1:0-324 GCF_001605985.2 Dendrobium catenatum | reverse complement strand
CCCTCTATAAATTTAACTGTCAATCCTTTTCGACCCAATATCTCTCTTCTTGGATAGTCATTTAGACGTTGAAGCAAACGTCACCATACGTAGTTTGTCAAAACATTTATTAGAATACATGCATGTGCAAACGTGTTATAATTTAGGTGGATGAGTGGATTTACCCATAGTTTAATTTTTAATGAAATTGATCTCCAGAGCAAAAGGCATTAACCCAAAAAAGTTGCTATATAATAGCTTGTGTGATCCCATGAGGCTACAAGTAGACCAAACTATTTTATGTGTGCTTCCATAGGGCTACAAGCGGACCAAACTATCTTATTC
>NW_021408965.1:0-267 GCF_001605985.2 Dendrobium catenatum | reverse complement strand
TGAGCTCTACTAAGGCTTTGCTTTGGGATGATTTTTTATTATTTCTTAAGGATATTTTTTAGTATAAAAAGTTTTTGAAAAAAGTTGTAAAAAAAGATGCTTTAGAAAATATTAAGAAATATGTTCCAAATGGAGACTAAGGTTTCGTTTGAGACAGTTTTTTGTTGCTTTCTAAAATAGCTTTCTAGTACAAAAATTTTTCGAATTAGAAAATTTTATATTAATAACCAGTTTTAGGAAGCAGTATGAAAGCTGTCCCAAACAAAG
>NW_021408964.1:0-210 GCF_001605985.2 Dendrobium catenatum | reverse complement strand
AAAAAAAAAAAAAAAAAAAATCAAGGGTAAATTGGGAGTGGTTTGAATGGACGACCGATGTTGAATCCCTTAATTATAGACACTTTATTAAGTATTTGGATGTCTTTATGATTTCATAATTTGGTGAACTTTGGCTCGTTGGATTTGTCTCGTTGAGCTGCTCGATTCAAGTATAAGCATGTCACATTTGGAAACCGTTTGGTAATCCAA
>NW_021408963.1:0-719 GCF_001605985.2 Dendrobium catenatum | reverse complement strand
TCTTGTCTTGAGAAAATTTACTTCCACTCCAATAAATAAAAATTTAATAGAGGAAGCCGAAGAATACATATTGGTATAACACGAGTAGTTGATAGTTTGTTAGAGTGAAAGGCAAATGCAAATGAGATTTTTAGAAGATGAGGACCATATACTTTAAAATTTGCATGCTGAAGTTATGAGGGTCAAGCTATATAGGACGAGAGATTTTTTAAATACTGATGGATGTAAATATCTTGAAATGAGGTTCTTTGAAGTTGATCAACATTGTTGACCTCATTTTTGTATGAGGTCACTTGGACCATTTCTGACTCTAAGTCACCAATCCAAACTCTAGGATCTTCCTAGAATCTTGACCTTAAGATTTATCCTAGAATCCTTCTAGACTTTAGACCTTAGGATCTACTCTAGACCTTAAGATCTTTCTAGAAGTCAGACTTTAGGATCTACCTAGATCATAAATCAATCCAGACATTTAATCAATCAAACCTAAAACCCAATCCAAATCCAGAATTTGAAACCAAAATCACATGCTAAAAGACATAGTCCTAAAGGCCCTTTTCAGTAAATTTTCAAACATTTCAAAACCTAATCAAATGCCTCTAATTTAGAGTCTGTCAGTTGCATACTAATGGGGCATGTCTCTGGAGGCAACCCACCAAATTTGAGCTCATTCTGAGGTTTTTAACCCCAGAAACTAAATCAAAATCCAAAGGCTGTAA
>NW_021408962.1:0-218 GCF_001605985.2 Dendrobium catenatum | reverse complement strand
TACATACATCAGTTCCTGGTATTGCCTCCATTCCATCAAAATGTTCCCCTTGTGTATATGCTTCTAACGAAGTGAGAGATTCGAAAGAAGTGTTTTGTTATAAATGGACATATGCTAGAGTTAAGTTCTAATGAGGTTGCTCTGATGCTTAGATTGCCCAGTAGAGTTGTTAAATTTGTGCCGGGAAATGGTAGAATAGGTGGAAAAATAGCAAATAA
>NW_021408961.1:0-204 GCF_001605985.2 Dendrobium catenatum | reverse complement strand
TTATAGAATTTCTATTGTAAATAAAGCATCAAATGAGTCTGCGATTAAAGAAATTTTTTCTAATGAATAATTATTTACTCTACATTTAAATAAATCGCCTTAGTATGCTGACATTGTTAGTTTCATTGTTTGTAGTATAGTACTTTATGATTTATTGTTAATTCAAAAGAGGAAGTTTTTGAATGATATCAAATTTTATTTTGT
>NW_021408960.1:0-351 GCF_001605985.2 Dendrobium catenatum | reverse complement strand
TTCCATTAAGAATGTTAAAACTTTAATGAAATTCCTTGCTAACTTTCATGATCTTAGTGGTTTAGCTGTTAGCAAAGACAAAAGCAATTTTATTGTTGACAGCTCGATTAACTAGAACAGAGTTTACGCTATTCAAAGGGTTTGTGGTTTCCAATAAAAAAATTTACCGATAAAATACATGGGAACGTCAATTTATAAAGGTAAAAAGAAAAATTTTCTTTTTGAAGATATTTTTACTATCGTTAAAAAAAAGCAGGCCAATTGGTCGTCTAATTTTTTATCTTTTGGTGGTAGATTGGTTCTTATAAAATCTATTCTTAATTCGATTCCTATTTATCTATTTCATACTTT
>NW_021408959.1:0-974 GCF_001605985.2 Dendrobium catenatum | reverse complement strand
GTAGACTGGCTCCTCATATTCTTCATCAGGATGCACTGGGCTTCATCAATAGGACTACCATTCATAATCAAAAAAGTTAACACAGAAAGGAGTGGAGTAATGTTGATCCTATTACTAGCTTTTGGAATAATAAAAGATCTAAGAATATGTTGGATGATTCGAACATTTTTTGTCATTCCAGAAACTCTAGCGATATGATAATTTTGGCCATTTTCTCTAATCACCCTATTGACTTCAAACCATTTTAAGGTGTCCTCATTCATAAGGGTGTGGGCTCTAAAACTTTCAGTTCTTAAGTTTAGAAAGGCACCTAAGTCGTGCTTAGTTATTTCAACTTTTTGTTTAAAAATAAAAGAACTTATAGAGAAGTGGTCAGAATTGAAACTCATATTGGCTAGGAAGTAAAGAAAAGTTTGTCTGTTGTAGAGGTGGACAAGAGAAATAATGAATCCAAACTGAGTGGAAGCAAAAAGGTGCATTACCTTGAAGTTTATTTCGCTTTGGATCAGAATGCGATAAGGTGTGATTTTTGCAGAAGCAAATTGGGCAAAGGATTCCTCATTTGCTTTTGAGAGAAAGTTTTCAGAAGCATTCCTGTGGGGTTTCTTTGCTAACACCTTTTGTCGCTTGCTAGAGGAGGCCATTGTCGATTTGGAAGTAGAAAGGGATTGAAAGAGATGTTTGGAGATGTGATTGTTGAGTTAGAAAGCCTTCTAAATTAAAGAAAATGATACGTTCATCCTGGATGAAAAATGTTCGTTCTGGATGAAAATTATCGTTCGTCTCGACGAAATAATTTTGTACAGACGATTAAATTCGTCCAAAATGTAACAGCTTTTCATAATCAACATAATTTACGATATATCCTTTCGTACAGACTTTTTGACTTGACAGATCGTACAGATGAAAAAATTTTGTACAGACGGTCAAAAGTTAATTTGTTTTGATGTCAGTTGAAAACCGTCCCCCGCTAT
>NW_021408958.1:0-256 GCF_001605985.2 Dendrobium catenatum | reverse complement strand
GAGGGTAATACCGCAGTAGTCATCTTGTATGATCCCCTTGAGTAGTTGCCTCGAGCTCCTCTTTCTGACTTCTTTTGATCTTCCACCAGTTGTGCAAGCTCCATCGCCTTGCTTAAATTCCTTGGCTCCAGCACTCTGACCGCTGTTCTTATCTCAGGTTTGAGCCCCTTCATGAAATTTCCCTCCAGGGCTGATTCTGAGATATGATCCAAACGGCTTGCTAAGTACTCAAATCTGTCTCGGTAGTCGGCCACGG
>NW_021408957.1:0-345 GCF_001605985.2 Dendrobium catenatum | reverse complement strand
TTTATGTTTTATGGAATGAAGTCTTTTGTTTGCGATCTTAATTATTTTTAAATTGCATCAATTTGGTATCAGAGATTTAGGTTGTCAGGAGAATCTTCATTTCTCTTTAAGAAAAAAAGGATTGTCAAAATAATCAAAAAGCAATTTGGCAATATATGTTTATGCAATAATATGGGCTCCGAAAATTCGACCCCGGCCTCCCCGCCGCGCGATTTCTGCTTTTTTATATTAGGCGAGGGGGAGTTTTAACTGATAAGTTCTGAGGTAAAATTTGGAAGGCAGATGAGTTTGTAGATAAGACACTACCCAGAGATTTCGCCCTCATTTTGCGAGGACTTTATGATC
>NW_021408956.1:0-1149 GCF_001605985.2 Dendrobium catenatum | reverse complement strand
AGCCTAGGCGGTCACTCTCCAGATCCGGTGAGGAAATAGCACTAAATCAAAACCCCACAATCTCACAAAAGTCGATAATGTAGACTCACCGCGAATGGATTCACATCCTCCTCGTCAAACGGATTGCTGTCGTAGCGTCCCGCCATGCGATAGAGAGAAGAAAACGAGAGCGAGGGCAAGGAATCGGAAAAAGAGGATTTTGTATCTAGAGAGAATGAGAGTGGGTATTTTACAGTGATGAAACACTATAAAAGGAGGGAGGAAATCAGGAAATTATAAATGGATTCTTTCTCCTCCGCGGCCGCAAAAAACAAAGAGATGAACCGCCACATTGTTACGCGGTTCTTACATCCCGCATGTGACATTGGAACCGGGAAGGTAGAAATTATTCGTCATTTTGTAAAAAAGGCTAAAAAAACTTGTTATGGGTGTTTTATTATCTTTTTATATAAAAAATAGGGAGAAATTATATACAACATATTCAAATTTTATAAATTTATAAAAGTAATATGCCATTTTTTAATTGGAAAAATTATATATTTATGTATGCCAAGAATTAAAAAAATAAATAAAAATATATAAATCGAGGTTTTGTTACGAGTATGCATGATTTTATGGCAAGTTGAAAAATAAAAATAACTTGGTGTTAATTTTGTAAATAGTTAACAACTCCATGTTTTGAATGTAAGTATAGATGAATCTACAATAGGGGCGTCAAGGGGACACTCGAGACTCATCTTTCCATTAACTCGCTCGTTGTGTAGAAATTTTTATAGGAGTATGATACATCATAATTCTCTAACAATGAAGCATCATATTAGAAGAGTGCACGATGCATAAGTACTTTTCTAGCATGTGCTAAGCATATATCTAACATGACACTATATGTCCAAATAAGAGCAATAAAAGTAAAATTTATTTAAAATAACAAAGATATATTTTTATATTATATTTTAAATTAAAAACATAAGAAATATAAACATGAAGTCAATGAATCGAACAAACCTCTTTTTAAGAGTGAATATAAGATGATTGTAAATTGCATAATATATGAAGTAAGAAAAATATGTTTTTTTTTTAATTTAAAAATTAAAGATTAAGAAAATAGTTAACTTAATTTTTTTCTTTAAAAATATATTCATTTGAAAA
>NW_021408955.1:0-309 GCF_001605985.2 Dendrobium catenatum | reverse complement strand
GGTTCTCTGCCAACACTGGGAATTGTGTAAAAGGATGACGGGGAGTGGTGAAAAGAGTGTGTTGTAAAGGCTTCTCCGCCTTGCTGTGGGTGCAAAAGGAGAGTCACTATTGGTATTAGTGCAATACTCAGAGGGTGCCTCTGGGGAGTGAATGTAGGTCTGCTTATAGACCGAACCACTATAAATCTGGTGTCATTTACTTTACTGTTTTTTCGTTTCCGCACTTTATATTTCAGTTTTAAAAACTCTGTGGTTGAAAAACATTTTTCTACGGTTCAATAATTTTCTATAAAGGGATTTAAATTTTTT
>NW_021408954.1:0-369 GCF_001605985.2 Dendrobium catenatum | reverse complement strand
TAATCACTGAGCTAGTAGCTCCATCTAACCCCAACAAATCCAAATACCCTCTCTGCTCTCACAAATCATCCCCACTTGAATATATTTACCTCTCTCCCTATCCTTACTATAACCGACCTCTAATCAAGAAAATAGAGATTTGAGGTGATTTTCTTTTGTTAAAGTAATAATGATATTATTAGTGTATATATTAATAACATTATTATTATTGTGGACTAGAATATACGCGGCAATAGAGTTTTAATCGTTCGTCTTAGAGTTATACAGATATCCAGCTCACACACAGAGAACACAAGATTTTTTACGTGGAAACCCCTTGAAAGGGGAAAAATCACGGGGCCTAGCCCAGTTGAAAAGATTTCACTAGAA
>NW_021408953.1:0-496 GCF_001605985.2 Dendrobium catenatum | reverse complement strand
TTTCTTTGCAGCATTAAGAGGTAGATTGAATTCACAAAGAATTAGTAGATGCGCAAACAACTATTAACAAACATGAGAGGGACCAATAAAGTTTTAAAATGAAAATAATGATGCTTAAGGATGAAAATTAGAGATTTCATAATCTTCTATCTAAGAAAGAAACTAGTTTGTCATGGGCTAAGTTTATATAAAAATTATTATCTCTAAAAGCCATAAAAGATTTTAAAAAATTCATAGCCTTCAGGAGTATAAATCAAGATCATGTTCAACAAGCTTGCAATCATATATATGCAGTAGAAGTGAAGGAGTTTGGAGAAGCAATGAATTGATGAATGCTTTATTCAAGGCTTCTTAAAGGGAATTCGACTGGTGCTTTGCAAGATAGAAGCAGATGTAGAAGGTCTTTCCCCAAGCCAAGCATATGAGGATATTAAACCAATTATAGAAGATGATGCTTAAAGTGTTTTAAATAGTGAAAAAACTATTAATAGTGTAT
>NW_021408952.1:0-242 GCF_001605985.2 Dendrobium catenatum | reverse complement strand
ATATTTTTAAACATCAATCAAAGATATTAATTATTTTCATATAAACAGCGAAATATAAATGGTGAGAAACATAGATGCATTTATACAGTATTTTAAAGTTGATACAAACCCAAAATAATGTATATACAATAATTATGATACAAAATAAACTAGTTCATCATTACTACACATCATGCTACAAAAGAATAACTTATACATGCAGAATTAAAAACTAAGCATGGTGTCCAAAGCCTCACTTTACA
>NW_021408951.1:0-1231 GCF_001605985.2 Dendrobium catenatum | reverse complement strand
CGACCCTTTGTTTTGCCGTTTCAATATGGTCAGGGAAACATTGGGTCATTCTCATTTGCCATTGCGATGTGGTCAGGTAGATAGATGATTTCCTTATCTTTGATTATTCTCTTTACTTCCTTATGATTGTTACTCTTTACTTTATGATATAATTTTCAAGTGATGGTTAAATTTGCTCCTCCTCGCATCATCTTAGACATGTGTTCTAGGTGATTGTTGAATCTTCCTTGATTCTTTATGAATTTGTTTCAATTCTGCTCATGTGAGCATAATATCCCTTCTTCTATTATGCTGTTACGATTAGGCAGATAGTTGAGCTTCTTCTCTTGGCTCTTTCTCACTATCTTGGTTTAGTCAAGTGAGCATTGAGTCTCCTTCATTCGCTGTTTCGATTTGGTCAGGCGAATGTTGGATTTCTTCTACTCTTTTGTCCCACCATGTTTGCATGATTGTGTGAACATTATATAAATGGATGATTGTTATATGACTATATGATCATTTGCATGATTTGAGGACTATTGTATGATTATGTGGGCATATGATTGAGTGACTATTGCATAATCATGCGAATCATTGTATGATTATATGATTGTCATATGATTATTACATTGTTGTTTGTTTATCGTGTGGTTTGATAATCACTATGTAACTAAATTATTATTATGCGATAATGTGAGTATTATATGGTTGTGATCTGTCTTGGTTATTGCTATGTGATTAGTGTATTGTGACACGAATGCATGATAATTGCTTGATTATACGATGTTATGTGAATGTATGACTATTGAGTGACTTGATAATGGTTGTATGAATGAATAATCATCCCATTATTATATGTTTGCATGAGCATTGTGTGATTGTGTGATCATAGCATGGTGGGACACCTGTTGTATGCTTGTTGCATGATTGTATGCTTCTTGAATCTCTTTAGTGGATCGTAGGATTGCATTTTCCTAGCAGTCTCCTTGGTGGATCGTAGGATTGCATTTTCCTAGCGAGTTTTTTTTTATTTGATCGTAGGATTGCATCTTCATGGTGAATCTCCTTCGTGGTTGTTGGGTTGCACCTTTTTAGAGATAAGGAGGTCAATGCCAACAAGTGCGATTCACCCTTTGTTCACCGCACCTGTTGGGGTTGTGTTTGTTGACCTCGATTTTCGTTCAAGTGCAGAATTGACTCATATTTTCCGTGGTACACTTTTCATGCGCTTTGTGTGCGTTTTCCATGCGCT
>NW_021408950.1:0-310 GCF_001605985.2 Dendrobium catenatum | reverse complement strand
AAATTAGAAAAGACACCCTATGAGATCCTTAAGGGTATGACACCCAATCTTTCCCATCTTCATGTCTTTGTTTGTAAGGTTTTCATTCACAATAATGGGAAGTCTCACTTGGGAAAATTTGATCTTAAATCTAATTAAGGAGTATTCTTGGGATATTCTAGTATTGGGAAGTCTTGTAGGGTGTTTAACAAGAGAACTTTAGTGGTGGAAGAGATTACCCATGTAGTATTTGATAAGTCTGATCCTAAAAAGCATGGAGTTGAGGATGATGATGATATTGGACAGATTACTATTGGAGTAAAAAATTTGG
>NW_021408949.1:0-491 GCF_001605985.2 Dendrobium catenatum | reverse complement strand
AATTCCTTTGCCTAAACAAAGTTAAACACTACGACTTGTTGTAACCAAATTCAATTTGAAACATGATTACATAATTGGTTGAGCTAGTGTTTAAATCTTCTTCTTAATCTTGTGTAACTCAATTCATGCATCACATCAGTTTCACTCGTCGCACTGAAGGCATCGCAATCAAGGTTTTTTGATATTTTTTTAGTTTTAAAAATTTATACCTTTGCACACGAGACAACAATGATGGGAATCTTGCAACAAAAAAATGCATCTCTAAGACTTATAGAACTTAAATTCCATTTCTTAACCATTTTAATGTAAATCTCTGTCACCAAACAAACAAAATGACAACTTTAAAACTTACAAAAATTAAACCACTTTTTTTTTTAACCATTTCACCTTAAGTCTCTAAGTGACGGTTGGGAGAAAGGAGGGAGAGAAGAGGGAAAATGTCGGTTCTGGTTGACAGCTGTGAGCCTGTGAGGAATGGTTGCTAGCATCTA
>NW_021408948.1:0-591 GCF_001605985.2 Dendrobium catenatum | reverse complement strand
CCGGTCAATTTAATGAAATACGACTGTTCGTACAGACAAAATTACTTTCGTCCCGTATGAAATTTAGTTCATCCCGTACGAAAAAATTCATATGGACGAACGAATGAGTCCAAAATGAAACAAATTTTCGTAATCACACAACTTACGAAGCATCCTTTCGTACAAACTTTTGACTAAAAAATTGTACAGATGAACAGGTAATCGTCCTGGGTGATCAGAAATTTATGATCATTTTAATGGCAGTTGAAACTGTCCCCCACATCGATTCGCCAAGCGTTCGTCCGGACGAACCAAAGGTTCGTACGTACGAATATAATATTTAAAACAACCTTATCCATTTAACTGTAATTCAATCATCCCGTCATTTGAAAATTTTGTCCGGATGATCGTGAGAATCGTACAGACGAAGTGAAAATTAAAAACTGAAAAACTGCATGCAAACGGTTCAAATCCGACAGTTGACACACTACATAATTCGTCCCGTACGAAAATAATTTCATCCTGGACGATTTTCACTCAAATTTTTATAAACATGAACTCAATCAAAACTAAAACACAAACACACTAAAAACATAATAGAAAAAATACATA
>NW_021408947.1:0-311 GCF_001605985.2 Dendrobium catenatum | reverse complement strand
CCTTATGTCTCCCTTTGTGCTTATAGCACCAGAACATAACAGATATACTGAATTTTCAGAACATAACTTATTTTTCATATTTCTCAGATTTCCCTGAAACTGACAGAATCTCAAAGGATTCTGACCCCTTATGTCTCCCTCCCCTGACACTGACAGAATCTCAACGGATTCTGACCCCTTATAACTCCATTTTGATATCACAGCACAACAATTCATTCAAATTAGAAAATCAGATTACGTCAGAAAATCGTTAGCAGCATGACGGCAGTATACGGAATTTTCACAAAATTCACAGATTCAGAAATTTACCA
>NW_021408946.1:0-316 GCF_001605985.2 Dendrobium catenatum | reverse complement strand
ATATATATATATATATAAATATATGAGGGAAATCAGCTGGAGAAGCATTGTGAGAAGAAAGAAGATTCTTCCATTACAATGTAGAAGATACGATTTGACCTCTATGGTTAGAATTATGGGAGAATGGGATCTTTTTAGAAGTGGGGGAAACCCCAAAAAGGAGAGAGGGTCACCCTCCTCCATAATAAGAGCCCAGTTGAACAAAATGCCTCCTTCAGGGAAGAAGTAGGTTATCACTAGGGTTTTGAGTTTTACGAAGAGCAAAAAGTTTTCCAAACGTCTATATTATGCTATGATTTTGAGACTTTGGCTACCA
>NW_021408945.1:0-1219 GCF_001605985.2 Dendrobium catenatum | reverse complement strand
CACCAATGGTCTTGATCCACGGAAAGGTCGACGGTGGTGGAGATGGCATGGAATGATGACCGTTGATGGTCCAATCGTAGTCCTGGAATTGATCGTCTATGACGTCCACGAGAGTGGGAAGGATGCGGTTAAAATAATCTTCAACAGTGTCGTCGGAGCCAAACCCGACGTCGAAGAATGGTGAACGGGTGATGTGGATGTCGCTGTAGACGTCGAGTACCAAGCCGCTATCAATTTCGGGATCGGCTATACGTCATTGAAGTGGAGGTGGAAGGGCGTCGTTTTCTTCTTCTCTTGGCTTCAAACTTCCCAAGGGGAAGCTAGGAGAGGGCTGCCAAAGTGGAGAAGTGGAAGAGGGACAAGGGTGGTCGACTAGGGGAAGAGAAAATAGGTTAGACCAAGAGAGGAATTGGGTTTTAATATAAACCTGAAATTAAAGGGGATTTGGAGGGAAAACCAATTTGGAATTAGGCTCAAATTTCAAATGAGGTCAAGGGGTTTAATGGGCAATCAATGGGGACCCCATCAAGGGAGGCTGGCGGGTTCAAGAGGGGAGGAAGGGGGTTTCGTTTCCAAATATGAAATTTAATTTCAGATTTGAATGGAATAGAGGGGGAGATAATTTGAAAATTGATTTTAAATCAATGGGTCATTAATGCCTTGATTGAGGGGATTAATGGGAGAGGGCCCATGCATGGCCGGCGGCATAGAGAGAGAGGGAGGTGAGTGGGGAAGGAATTGGGGAGTTTCCAAAGAGGGATTGTGAATTAGGAAAATTATTATGACATCCAATTTGTTTGAAATTTAAATTGAAGTCATGAATAAAACTTTCATAAATAGGAATTTTCAAAATTGGAAAGTTTTGAAATTCAAAATTTGAATTTCAAATTGACTCCAATTTTCCCTCTCAAGCTCAACTAAATTTGGAAGATAACATGATGATTGAGATCATCATCACAACGGAAAAGGGAGCTTGGTGGGGGTGGCGGCAAGAGGAAGGGGATGGTGGGTTGATTGCTTGCCGTCGGGTTTTGTTGATTTTGGTGGAGGTTGGATGTGAAGTGGGGAAGCTAGGGGTGGAGGATGTGGGGGATAAAGGGAAGGTTACGTGGCCGGCGGCTTGGGGGGAAAAACTAGGGCTGGCGGTTGAGGGAAGGAAAGACGAACGAAGATGAAGGGGATATACTGTAATATCAAAATCTGCTCCAGGATCGTCCAG
>NW_021408944.1:0-306 GCF_001605985.2 Dendrobium catenatum | reverse complement strand
CCTTTCAAGCTCTCTCTTCAAGTTTCCCCCACAAAAATAAAGCTACAATGGCTGCCAAATACACTTACAAAGTGCCTTGCCATAGCTTAAATAGAAGAGCTAAGAATGAGCTTATTAATGCAAGTTGCCGACATCATCGTCCAGGACGATAGGTATATCATCCGGGCCGATCCGTACAAATTCAGCTCATCATCCTGGGATGATTTGGGACGATCAAAAGAAAATTGGTTACATCGTCCTGGCCGATATCACGATCGTCCAGGCCGATTAGTTTAAAACCGATTTCAATCATCCTGATCATCGCCC
>NW_021408943.1:0-588 GCF_001605985.2 Dendrobium catenatum | reverse complement strand
AACCAAAAACATGCAAATGAGACAAATTAGGTGTTCTATCTTTTAGCAATTCATAAGGTATTTTATTTAAACAAGATCTCACATTCACCCTATTTAGAACATAACATACAGTGCTAATTGCCTCAGCTAAAAAATATTTAGGAAGTGAGTATTCTGCCAACATTACTCGGGCGGCTTCTATTAATGTTCTGATTAACCTTTCGACTACCCCATTCTGCTGAGGGGTTGTAGGTGCAGAAAAATTGTGATCAATTCCTTTCTCCTTACAAAAATCCGCAAATCTTTCATTTTCAAATTCTCCTCCATGAGCACTTTATATAGTCATGATTTCACACCCAAGTTTTCTTTGAATCCAAGTTGAAAAATTTCTAAATTTCTTAAATGATTCACTCTTATGAACTAGAAATCTAACCCATGTGAATCTAGAGTAATCATCCATAATCACAAAGCAGTATACCTTTCCTCCTAGACTTACAGTTCCAACTTATCCAAAAAAGATCCATATGAAAAATCTCTAATGGTTTACTAGTTTTAAGATCCTTATTAGACTAAAAAGAGGACTTCACTTGTTTTCCTAATTGACATGCA
>NW_021408942.1:0-225 GCF_001605985.2 Dendrobium catenatum | reverse complement strand
ACTAGAAAATAAACTTGCATCACTCACATCAGGCCATTCTAGCAAACCCCCAACACAGCATGCATCACACAACTTTAGGAAGATGCATTATCACCCACATAGATTAGTAAACCCATTTCCTGGTGTTAGGAGCTTCTCTTGTGGCATGTTAGGTCACATAGCCCGCTCATACACAATTCATCGTAGGACACACATAATATGGAGACCTAAACTGCATCCATCATA
>NW_021408941.1:0-284 GCF_001605985.2 Dendrobium catenatum | reverse complement strand
CCCAAACCTTGACTTGATTATTTTACAATTTATAGAATTGATACGTCGTCAAAAAATTAGCTTGACCAGACACGAATCTCGAGGCAAAAGTTAGTTGGAAACTTCAAAAATTAATTTTGGGAGCACCTGAACTCCGATTTCAGCAAACTTACAGTCAAACTGAGCGTCTCGGAAATACGAATCCAACGACACCAAGATCAACCCAATCCGAGCCCAAATGAGTCTGAATTAAGGGCTCAAAGCGCTTTTGGAAGGTTCAAACCGCAATTTGAGTTACCAAATGG
>NW_021408940.1:0-503 GCF_001605985.2 Dendrobium catenatum | reverse complement strand
TGTAGTGATAACAAGGCTCTATCGTTTATCAACATCCAAAAGACAGTTAGCCGCATGCACGCTCGTTGGCTAATGTTCCTACAGAGATTTTCATTCATAATCAAACACAAGCCGGAAATTGAAAATCGCGTAGCCGACGCTCTAAGTCGCAAACGCGTATTACTAGCCAGCGTGCAGACCCAAATTACGGGTCTGGAATATTTAAAGGAGTTATATGCAGCAGATTCTGATTTTGGAAAAATCTGGACTCAGTGTCAAGAACAACAAGGTATGGGAGAATTCTCTATACAGCACGGCTACCTTTTCAAACAAAACGCGTTGTGCATCCCAATTTCATCATGGAGGCAACAGCTCATTAGGGAGACTCACGGAGGAGCCTTAGCCGCACATGTGGGAAGAGAAAATACCCTCCGGCAGCTACAGTTGCGGTTCTATTGGCCACGGTTACGACGTGATGTCTACCGAATTGTGGACAGCTGCCCGGTTTGCCAAGTCTATAAGGG
>NW_021408939.1:0-249 GCF_001605985.2 Dendrobium catenatum | reverse complement strand
GGTAAGTAATTTGATTTGTAATGGCTGCTGGGAACTGACTACTATTCCTAGTCATATGCATCAGCTTTTTCTATACATCCCTATTCAAGATGACGGCAATGTGCTCTTCTAGTCTGGGAAAGGAGTCCCTTGTTTTAAAACTTTTAAAAGAAAATTCTTTGAGAATATTTTTAAAGTGCCTTGGTATAAATATATATGGTATAAGAATTTTTCCATATGCTACTCTTCTTACACTTGGTTAGCAATTAA
>NW_021408938.1:0-201 GCF_001605985.2 Dendrobium catenatum | reverse complement strand
CCTCACCTATTGAGTGTAAGACTCACCCTCGTTGTGGAAATACTTTTATATCTACTGTCACGACCCGGCCCGGTTAGCTCGCAAGTGCGAGGCGGGAACAGAGATCGGACATGAAGAAACTAAAAGGGACATTTCGTGACAATTAATATAATTCCAAAATAAAACATCAATATCAAGAAAGAGCCACTAAGATTTTCAAAC
>NW_021408937.1:0-1443 GCF_001605985.2 Dendrobium catenatum | reverse complement strand
CTCACTCTGACTCTGTTGTCCGCCGACTCCGCTGATCAGCGTGAATCCTTGGTTAAACCCCGCCTAAATCCGACTCCACTGGCAAGCCCTATGCATGATGATGTGACTCAGCATTCAACAATTGCACTCGTGTGTTTGCAGGTCTGGTCGGATTAACCCGGCAACTCCTGTCGATCAGGTCCGAGTTAGAAATTCTGACCCTTTAACTATAAGGGTCGGGTTCAGGTCAACCCATCAGGTTCGACCCGAACCCGACACGTTGACTCGAAATGACACATCTAATTTGGGTCACTTAAATCAAATTCATACACATTACAAGTCTTAATTGAAAATCAAAGCCCCCAAACAATAAACTAAAGTGAGCTACTTTTATAGAAAAAATGGGAGTTTATATGCCCAATAATTTTTCGTCTTCAAATTAAAAGACTCGTAGAATTTGAATAAACATATTAGGATATTAAAGTTGACCTATTTTTTGTGCTTTATTCTATGGCAATTTTTGTTCAAAAGTAATTTAATAGATGTATAATCTTCAATGTTATATTTTCGTCTGTGGCGCTAATCAGATCGTGATTAGCAATGAAGTTAGTGATAATATAAATTTGCCAAAGTTTTAAGGAATGAGATTAGATATGTTTTAATGTCATTCTAACATTAATTGAAACATGTTTGGCATGTGATTGAGCATTGTTCAAAGCTATTTTGTATTTTAAAATCTTGGGTCTATTGTTTAGATTGACGGTGAAATAGATGGGGGCATTATTTTTAGAATTCAAGTTGATTGGTTGAAGTGGAAGAATGCATCGAGCTTGTTTTGTCATACTATAGAATATATATTGGAAGAATTACATCAGTATTTAATTTTAACAGTTTAACTGGAGCTTATCAATGAATAGTGAGAAGAAACAATATTACAATTTTATTTTGTCCGGAGCCTTATATCATAAGATTTTTACTCTTTCCTAAAAATATGTAAAATCGTGTAATGAGCAAAAAGCCTTGTAAGAAACTAAAATGTTACAACTTAAATCAATGCATGATAAATGAGAACAATATGGTTTAAATCCTTGGAGCGGGTTAGTGTTTCAGGAAGATCAGATTGGCAGGTTTCGATGGTTTTGAAATGGAGTTGAAAGAAGTCAAATTGTCATCCGTAAGAGACAGCTTCGCATCTGTGTTGATTCTATCAAACCTAGGTACTTTCTCTTATAGAAAACATAGCAGCTACAAATTCCATGTTTCTGGCTTGAAACTATCAACGCGCCATGACACAAATGTTTGAACCAATAATTCTCTTCTTCATCATCAATCGAACCTTCCTTCGAATTGGTACACGCTTGAGAACCTTTTTCATTTACAATTCCTCCTTTTCGTTCTACTTAGGTGGAGCAATCCGAACTCTCGATAGAATAGAAAAGAGGGCCGCAGGCGTGTAGACACCTC
>NW_021408936.1:0-1171 GCF_001605985.2 Dendrobium catenatum | reverse complement strand
ATTTTGAAAACACACAAAACAAATGGAAAAAAATCACCAAAGCAAACACATATAAAAAGTGACAAAAATAGAAAACCATACAAATAAATCAAAAACACAAAACACACTTATAAAAACACATATCATTGTTACATAAACTTTAATTAAACATTCAAATCAATAACACAAAGCCTTGTTCTTAATATACTGAAAGTATCAAAGGCTAGTGGTTTTGTAAAATATCTGCAAGTTGATTTTTAGTTGAAACATGATTGAGTTCAATATCTCATTTTGATACATGATCCCTTATGAAATGATGTCTGATGTCAATATTTTTTGTTCTTTAATGTTGAATAAAATTTTTTGAAATACAAATGGCACTAGTGTTATCACAATAAATGGAAATTGTGCCTATTATTTATCCTAATTTAATTAACTGTTGTTTCAACTAAAGTACTTGTGCCATACAACTTCCTAAGGCAATGTATTCAGCTTCAGCAGTAGATAGTGCTACAAAATTCTGTTTTCTACTGGACCAAGCGACTAAAGAATTTCCAATAGATTGACATGTTTTATAAGTACTCTTTCTATCAATCCTATAACTTTAAAAGTTTGAATCTGAATATCCAATTATTTTAAATGAAGAGCTAAACTTATGATATCAAACCCTTAAGTTATGAGTTCCTAAGAAATATCTCAAAATCCTTTTCACTGCTGTCAAATATGATTCTTTTAGATCTGATTGAAATCTAGTACACAAATAAACACTAAACATAATATCGAGTCTGCTAGTAGTCAAGAAAAGCAAAGATCCAATAATTCCCTTAAATTTATTTTAATCAACATATTTTATCTTTGGGTCCTTATCTAACTGAACTGAGGAACTCATAGGTGTACTAACAGGCTCAGTATTATTTATTTAATACTTTTTGAGGATGTCCTAAATATACTTTGACTGACTAAAAAATGTACCATCCTCAATTTACTTAATGCTAAAGCCTAGAAAGTAACACAAATCTCCTATTAGGTCATCTTAAATTCACTACTCATTGTTTTAGAAAAATCATCACAAAGATTTTTATTTGTAGATCGAATGATGATTTCATCAATATAAATTTGTATAATGAGTATATCCTCTCCTAATTTCTTCAAAAAGAGAGTTATATCCACACTTCCTTTTTCAAAAGATCTC
>NW_021408935.1:0-274 GCF_001605985.2 Dendrobium catenatum | reverse complement strand
TAAGGTGGAAGAATTGTATCAAGGCGTGTCACATTTGGTTTGAGGTAGGTACTCATGTTTTTGATAAAAATTTCATGATTTTGTTCCGTTCTAGTATTTTTATGCAAATGATTGAAAAAGTTTCTTATGACCTGAATTCATGACCTTTCATTTTATGGCAATATGAATATTCAAAACTGTTATTTCATGAATTTAAAAAGCTTCAAAATATGTTGAGATTAAAAGTTTTATGTGTTACACATGATTTTCATACTTGTTTTTCCATGTACATTTG
>NW_021408934.1:0-270 GCF_001605985.2 Dendrobium catenatum | reverse complement strand
CCCTTTTTCGTTGAAACCATGCACCATCAACTTATCTAGCCCGAGGTGTTCCACATCAAGGCAGAGAGATCTTAGTGCTTTCAAGCTTATCAGATTGACGGAGGATCCAGGATCGATCAGTATTCGACTGATGATCAGTTTATCGCTCTCTGCACTGACATACAGAGGACGATTATGGTCTGCAGTTCCGAGCATCATATCCTCTTCGGAGAAAGTAATGAATGGCTCATTTTGAGCATGCAGAACCTCAGTCAAACTACGTTCAGCAAA
>NW_021408933.1:0-357 GCF_001605985.2 Dendrobium catenatum | reverse complement strand
CCGGGTATAAGTCCAATGAGAATTGGTGACCGGATAGAGGACTACCTAGGGACGATGGTTGGAAGTTCGACATCGGGTAGAATTATGTTGAAAGTATGATGATGGGTAGAAGCCTAGAGACAGGCTTAAGTCTGGCATTGAGTTGAAGTTCGATGAAATTTTGGTGACGGGCAGAAGTCCAGCAACTGGTGGAAGTCTATTATCGGGTAGAAATCCAGTGACATGCAAAAGTCTGGCATCGGGTAAAAGTCTGACGAATGTCTGATGACAGACAAAATTTTGGTGATGAACGAGAGTCCGATGTCGGGTAGAAGTCCTGCGATGGACAGAAGTCTGGCATCGAGTAGAAGTTCACTG
>NW_021408932.1:0-468 GCF_001605985.2 Dendrobium catenatum | reverse complement strand
TAAGTAAGTGATTTTGCATCGTTCGTACTGTACGAACCCGTTCGTACTGTACGATCTATTTTAAATAGTTACTTAAATTAACCCGTGATTAGTGCATGAAATCCAGGCCTAATTAATTTTTAAACATCGTATGGTACAAACTAGATCGTACCATACGATGAACAAAAAACGACATCTGATCGTCCAGACCATCGTCTTGTACGAATAGTATTTTGTGGATCATACCGTACGCTATTATATCGTACAGTACGAATTGTTTTTTGACGGTTCGTACATCTTCGTACCAGGACGACGTATGTTTATAAAGATTGTACTGTACGATGTTGAATCGTACTGTACGAACAGTAATGACTACTTTTTAATTCAGAGGGTTTTTGGAGCCTTTTTTAGATGTCAATCGTGTCCTTTTTCAAAAAGAATCACATAGGGGATGAACGTGGTTAGAGAGGGATTCCAAGGGAGAGAGCT
>NW_021408931.1:0-221 GCF_001605985.2 Dendrobium catenatum | reverse complement strand
CCCAAGCCGAACTCGAGCGATCAGAGCTGGCACCGGCGAGATTCCGGTGAACCAGAGAGCTTGGAACATCCAATTCATTTTGCATGCGATCTAGACAATGAGATCTCATGGTTTTTTTTACAAGCCAGAGATCTCTCAAATCCATCGAGTGTTTTCGGTATAATCCTAAACCCTAGGTAGAATACTTACAGCTAAATAGATTTTTATACACTGCATATTAG
>NW_021408930.1:0-289 GCF_001605985.2 Dendrobium catenatum | reverse complement strand
GAAATGTGGGATCGTCTGGACGAAAATTTTCCAGAGCTCAAGTCGTCCTGAGACGATAATTAATTTTGTCTGGACGAGAATTTTCCAGAGCCCAGATCGTACCTGGACGAAGTGCGATCGTCCAGGACGATCTAAGTATTTTAAAGAGGAAAGGAGATATTTTGAAGAGAGAGAAAATAAAAGAAAATATCAGAAATTCCATCCGTGAGAAAAGGAAAAAGAGGAAAAAGGAAAAGTTGATTTCGGGAAGCTGCGGGTCTGTTTTCGTTCGTCGAGACTGTTGAGGATT
>NW_021408929.1:0-421 GCF_001605985.2 Dendrobium catenatum | reverse complement strand
ACAAAAGACAAGAAAAACTGCCCAAAAACTGCAAGTAATCAATTCTGATCGTCCTGGACGATTTTACTTAAACGACTTGAAACGACCTTATTTGTATATGTGTACTAAATGACTTCGTACAGCTGATCGTCCCGTACGAACTAGGTTCGTCCGGTACGAACGGTTAAAACTAGGTCGGTTCTAGAAACTGCTGAAAATCGTTCTAAGTCGTTTAATCGTTTGGACTAAAATATATTCGTCTGGACAAAATTTTTACATAGGACTGATCGTCCTGGACGATTATTTATTTCGTCTGGATGAAAAGTTTCCAGAGGACCAATCGCCATTGAGGATAATTTAATTTCGTCTGGACGAAAATTTTCCAGAGACCAGATCGTCTTGGAAGATTATTAATTTCGTCTGGACGAAAATTTTCTAGAGG
>NW_021408928.1:0-263 GCF_001605985.2 Dendrobium catenatum | reverse complement strand
TCTTTGGAATCATTAGCCTTATCAGGAAATTCAACCCTATTAATTATATCTATTTTGATTCAAAGCTTTTAAGGATAACAAAAGTCTAGGCATTGAAAGACTCGCCAACGATGAGTAGATTATTGCTTTTCATTTTTAGTGGCCTCAAAAGAAAAGGTGAAATATTTTATGAAAATTTCAAAAGGGGACAAAAATGTGTGGGCATGTCCGTTATTTTAAAAATTATACTTTAATGACTTTAAAATAATAAAATATATATTTTA
>NW_021408927.1:0-217 GCF_001605985.2 Dendrobium catenatum | reverse complement strand
ATTTATTTAAATGCCTCTCAAAAGAATACATCCACTGGTACTGAATAGGTCCACCAACTACAACTTCATATATTAAATGCATGGATAAATGCTTCAGAGAGTCAAAAAAATCTAGTGGAAATATCTTTCTAAGTTTATACATAATGAAAGGGATATGCTTCTCCATAAGAATCAGGTGCGCCACATTTAGTTTGAAGAGCATAAATCTTTGAAGATG
>NW_021408926.1:0-453 GCF_001605985.2 Dendrobium catenatum | reverse complement strand
TGTCTTTAAGAGATTATTTAATTTTTTATTTGGCCATACTACTTTGAGTAAGGGAGACTATATGCCAAGAAGTTCATTATAAATCTTGGTGTTGATGTTAGGATTCATAGTTGGTGCTAATGATACGCATCAATCTTACAGACGATGTTGTGTGTAGTCGAGTGATGGTGGTAAAAAAATCATTGTAGATCGATGGTGGTCGGAGGGTCATAATAAGACGATCATGTTCGATAGACCATGGTCGGACAATGGTGATTAGAGAATCATAGTCAAACGATGGCGGTCACAAGATGCTTGTAGAGGTAGTCAGGTGATAATATTGGAAGACTATAGACAAGTGATGGTGATCAGAGAATCATAGTCAAACGATGATAATTAGATGACCGTATTCGAGCAACTGTGATTGGAGGTTTATAAATAGATGACAGTGGTGAGAAGATCACAGTCATATAA
>NW_021408925.1:0-239 GCF_001605985.2 Dendrobium catenatum | reverse complement strand
TTTCTCTTGTAATAGCTAATGAAGATTTGAATAAAAATTTTTGTGTGTTTCTACTTCTTCTTGCATGAGAGCTTGAGAAGGGAGAGAGATCAAGGGGAGCAAATCGCAAGGCCCACCAGTCGTTGGAAGAGTCCGCAGCTCGTGGTTAATTCTCTATCATCACGTTCGTATTTTCCTCCATTTTCTTCACCTCCACTACAAGAATTCCCTCAACCCCATTGCCGCCGCCCCTTGGGAAA
>NW_021408924.1:0-336 GCF_001605985.2 Dendrobium catenatum | reverse complement strand
TTGCCTTGATGCTCCTGATGGTTTTCTTGGCCTTAATATTAATGATTCTAATGTTAACCATCTCATGTATGCGGATGATCTCTTAGTTTTTGGGCTTGCCACTTTGGAGAATGCGTCCTCTCTTAAGGGGATTCTTAAAAAGTTTGCGGATGCTTCTGGTCTCAACATCAACCCCATTAAGAGCTCTCTGCTCTTCTCTAGGGGCTGCACTTCTATTGAGTCTGTTACTACTTGTCTTGGTTTTTCACATGTGGAAGAGGCTATCACTTACCTTGGCATTCCGATCTCTACTTCCAGATTGAATTATTCTCACTTCCAACCCCTACTGAGTAGAAT
>NW_021408923.1:0-1315 GCF_001605985.2 Dendrobium catenatum | reverse complement strand
AGTCCGGAGCTTTATGCATGATGGACTTTGATGATAACAACATTCCTTTAGTTCACCCTATGGTTTTATAAGAATTAGGGAATGACTTCTTCGATCCCGAGCTTTATGCTTTGTCGGATATTCTGAAGAAGTGAAGCTCCTTCGATCTTAGCTTCGTGCTTGACAGATTTTATTGAAGGATAGTGCCTATAGCTTGACGAAAGTTTTTATTATGGCTTGGTGCCTTTGATTTGGTTGAGAATCTTCTGGATTTTGTCTCAATCCATTCGTTAGTTGAGAAAATCTTCTAAATCAGAACTGCTTTGATTTGTTAAATTTTGACAAATATCAAACTTGATAGTATTTGTCATCGGGCTAACAAAACATGTGTTTTCCTACTATGGCCTCTTATCACAGCTTATTGAGTAGGTAAAACTATCAGTGACTCGGCCGCATATAGGCTTGTTGAGACTGATATTGTATCTGTTTAAGCACTGGACTTGTACTATAATAACCCATATTTATCAAATTTGATTTGTTGAGAAAAATATCTTATCAATCTGAACTTCAAAATTTTGGCAAATTTGAAGAAGAATCTTCAATCTTTGCAATGATCAATTATTTGTTTGCTTGAAGGTACTAGCGTCTGCTCTATATTTATGCAGTTGTAGCTTCATGAATGATTTTAAATATTTATTTGGGGTTCGATGATAACCCAAATAAATATTTAAAATACCCCCTGCCTTGAAGGAAAATTTCATCCGTCATCATATTTTTGGCATTTTTAAATTTAAAAATGCCCCTGTTTTATGGGAGAATTTCTAAGATATCTTAGAAATATTTTCTTTCTTTACAGGGGATGATCTTCAGCTTGCTTTCTTAAGAATAATACTTCTTCAAGTATCTCCCATTGATCAGGGGCATAGGTCTTCGATCTTCCAGATCGATGAGTTGATAGCCTCCTCCCTGATACACCTTCTCGATGACAAAGGACCTTACAAATTTGGTTCAAATTTACCATCAATTCTTTGGTGTGAAATAATTATCTTTTCAGCACCAAGGATGTCATTTAGGATGTTTCTTTTCATAGCTTTAACTTGAATATTGAGATTTTGGTTCTTCTGTCTTATGCTTTATGCTGCGGACATTTGATGAAAAATTATCTGATTTGTCTTTACTGACTTATCAGGAGATTTATACTTTTTTGCCCTTTGCTTCTAACTTTTGCGAGCTTGATAAAGGAGTAAATGTCGGAGACCTAAACCCTTTAGGTTTGCACTAGGTTGGTGACGAGAAGTTATCGGTCCAGAGCTTTGTGCATAACGGACTTGTTGAT
>NW_021408922.1:0-200 GCF_001605985.2 Dendrobium catenatum | reverse complement strand
TTACAGACTGTCTTAACCCTAAACCTACGTAATCCTGAACTTGGCTCCTTCTTGATCGTCAGATCTTCGATTCCTAAAAAGTTAGAAGCAACAAGTAGTTCAAGAGAAAAATTGTTTGTCAATCATCAAAACATAAGACCTGAAAATAGGTTTGTAACAATCGCCCCCTTTTTGATGATGGCAAACACAAGTAGGAAAAT
>NW_021408921.1:0-241 GCF_001605985.2 Dendrobium catenatum | reverse complement strand
AAGTCCGACGTTGAGTACAAGTTCAACGTCGGGTAAAAGTCTGACGTCGGGTAGAAGTTTAACGTCGGGTAGAAGACCAACAAAAGTTCATCGACGAATAGAAGTCCGACGACGAGTAGGAGTCCGCTGACGAGCAAAAGTCAGACAGGGAGAAGTCTGATGTCGGGTAGAAGTCCTATCCTATGTTGTATGTCAGAACATTTATTCAATGACATTAACCTGTGTGGAAGAGGTCGAGAGA
>NW_021408920.1:0-227 GCF_001605985.2 Dendrobium catenatum | reverse complement strand
TAAGGACTGAAGGGATTAGAGCACACACTTTTACCACAACTAGCTTTGACTGGACTGATGTTAACAATATTCTTAGAGTAATAAAAGTTAAGGACCATTTGCCAAAAGTAGCCACTTTAAATCTCAATGCCCAAATCATCCAGCATGTTCTTAGATCTTCTATTATACCTAAAGCTGGTGATAGAATCATCATAACTCCACTTCTCTCTACAGTCACCTACCTGATA
>NW_021408919.1:0-2952 GCF_001605985.2 Dendrobium catenatum | reverse complement strand
GGGAAGAAAGGTATAATCCAAAAACATCAACACTAGTTCAACATTATTAAGATTTAGTTAATTTAGAAATTCCTTATGTGGATTAGAATGTCTTAGCATATCTTAAACACTTCCAGTAAAACTTATTATATATACTACTTTTGTTGTTCTCTATGAAATTAGGGAGGTTTTATCAAAGCTTTACTCATTCCAGAGATCTTTATGGCTCATGTTGCATCAACGTAGTCTAAAGAAACATTTAGTTGCAAATAAGTTCCAAAAATTATATTCTTAGATGATTATTTGCTGCTGAGAACTGCATATCATAATCTTTCATTATATATATCCCCCACCCCCCCCCCCATTAATATATATCTATGAACATAGATAATTTCAATATTTTATATCTCTTGTTTATCAAGTGGAACTCAATCATTATGAACTCTTAGAACTCTTATATATCAAATAGTCGTATACTTACACCTCACTTTAATAAAATGAAGTTGTGAGGATGCAATGAGAAAGAGAGGGCTTTGGGTTACCTCGTTTTCAGTGTTAGGAATTGGAAATTGGAGGGCAAAATTCTATATAATAATTTCCAAAATTCTTATAATGCTCTTTTGGTAGAGCCTTATAAACTGAATATATAATGGTACCTTCTACCATCATCAGTGGCACCTTAAATACTCTCAGTAAGGGAGTAGAAGCACTAATATTAAAAGGGTGAATAGCGGTCATTTTCAATTCATAAAGTGGATATATATAAAGACGCTATCAATAATCTTCTACTACAAAAGCTACACTGACTTCCTTAGAATCTTAAACTGGATATGAATGCTGAAAGCAAAGAAAAGAAGATAAAAAATGAAAGAAAAGGAAAAAAAGACAAGTATTTTTTATCTCAAATATGATGTTCACGTCAACAGGCCCCTACCTAAAATAGGAGGTGGTTAGCGATGGATTAATGATTTTAAAGAAAGGGTTAAGTAGTAATAAAAGAAAAAAAAAAGGGATCAAATGAAGACACTTGTAATATATATATCAATTTTCAATCCAGTTTAAAGAATTCATCATGTGTAATTGATAAAAAGTTATAGGCTATATAATGTAGGAACTATATAAAGCAGCCGAAGTTATAGATTTTTATAGAAGACGGTAGCAATAAGGACGGTGTTCAAATTGTTATTGAAGTTGATTCAAATGAATCTACTATGGAGAGACTAAATAACTATATGAAAAATATTACCCTTACCCCACTCTCCTAAAGTACTATAAAAATGTTAGAGGTGAAAGCCTCCCTTCCTTTAAACCCAGACACCAAAATAATATCTTTGTACCCTCTACCAGTAAAACTACTTAAACCAAAGTAACCTTCAATGATCTATTTATGGATGAAAAAGTGGAACTCCCTTTTGTCTGGTACTGTTGACCTCTGTATAAGAAACCAAAAGAGAACGAGAGAGAGATTGGGAATACCTCGTATCCCGCCGAAAGCTCCCGCAAATACCGCAAGAAATCCCATCAATTCGGTGCTGTTTAAGTCGCATCCCGCGATTTGAGCGTAGAACCGGCCTCGATCGCTGCTCTTCGACGCCTTTAAAAGCCGACCGATTGAAGCCATCGTGTTGCCCATTCGCTACCTTCTCCAATACCGACGCTCTTCCACACGACCACATCCTGCTGCCTCCTTCTCAGCCCTAAACCAGTCCCTTGCCCGATCTCCTTCAGCCGAGAGAGAGAGAGAGAGGAAGAAAGAGAGAAAGAGACAAAGAGAGAGAGAGAGAGAGAGAGAGAGAGAGAGCACCTCATCCCGAGCTCCTTTCTCCTCTACCTGCGCTACTCCGATCCAAAATCTTAACCCCGTCGAGCTTCCTCCGCTACCTGTACCGATTCCCAAGCCGAGAAGTAGGAGAGAGGGAGAGGAGATGATGGGGACGGATGAGAGAGAGGAGAGAGAGAGAGAGGAGGAGGAGAGCAGTTTTCTTCCATACCCTAGCCGCACTCCACAGCAGCCTGTCTCCAGATACGACTTCCCCTCCGTGCCTCGCTCTCGTTTCATTTATCGCTGCCGTGGCTTCATTCCTGAGCGAATCATCTGTTCACCTCATTAGCAGAGAATATACTTCTTCTATGTATATATTAGCAACATATTTACATTATCTATTTAGTCATATATAAGTGTGATGTATATAATACACTCGTGCAGAATATATATATATATATTATTATATTTACATAATTCTAAAAAAAAAAGAAGTTTATTTTGATAAATAAAAAAAATGGTTCTTTTATCGATGCTTGCAACGAGCCGGCAAACCCCCAAGGCGCTCACGTAGCGTTGAGGGTGGGAAACCGGTGCGATGCTTGCGACGATTTAAGGATCCCTCTTCAATTCTAGCAACGAGCCGACAAACCCCCGAGGCGCTCAAGTAGCGTTGTAGGGCGGGAAACTGGTGCGGCGCTTGCAGCGAAGGGGATAAAAAAATGTGTTTTTGTTTTCTTCTTTATTTTTATGTAAGTACCCCCGAAGGCCCACGTGGTGCAGAGGGGGGAAATCTGTGTTTATTTCTAACATGTTTTTTTTCTATAAAAAAAAACCCTTAAATGCTCACGTAGCGGGCGGGGCTAAAAAAATACAAAATGCGACCGTGGTGCCATTTTTGACACCTACCTGAAGCGCTCACGTAGCGTCGAGGGGAAGTTTGCCTCTTGGTTTTTCCCCTAAACGGGATAGACGTCGGGAGGCTGCTGAAGTTTGGATTGAAAATCCAAGGACTTTGAACAATATTGAATCTTATTTGGACACTCATTTTGACATCAATTGAACTAAAATCAAACTTGAATAACTAAGTAAATGGCTTAAGCAAAACTCAAGCAAGAACTTGTGTAAGATTTGAGTTGGACTAAAACTTGGATTCAATTGAACTCAAAATTTCAAATCAAATGAACAAACTTGGACTTGATTTGAATCAA
>NW_021408918.1:0-218 GCF_001605985.2 Dendrobium catenatum | reverse complement strand
GAACAAAAGCTTCATATCAGCGTACATCTTACCACTACCTGGATGAATAGTGTAGCCTGAATGGTGAGATTTGTACAAAATCTCCTGCCTCAAATCTCCAAACACAGGTATCCACAACCTGTTCTTGCAGAAAATAGCACCAGAATCAGAAATTCAAAGTTCAGGAGTCTTACCAGATCCAATCTGAGCAATCAACTTCGAATAGTCAGAATCTGACT
>NW_021408917.1:0-215 GCF_001605985.2 Dendrobium catenatum | reverse complement strand
TGAAGCATGCAAAGCTAAGTAGCAACTTTCTCAACAACTCCACCTTTTTCATGATGACAAAACAATTCCTATTTGTATAAATTTGAAAGTACTAAGTTTCTCCTAAACTCCCCCTTAATGAATAAACATGTGAGAATATCCTAAACTCCCTCTGGATGAATAAACATGTGAGAATAACGGGCATCGTTGTTTGAACTTTTTATAACGAACAACTC
>NW_021408916.1:0-310 GCF_001605985.2 Dendrobium catenatum | reverse complement strand
AACAAACTAAGGATGTCTAATCATTTAAATGTTGATGATATGTCTTAATTAAATTGATAAAACCTCAAATACTATGTAATATACAAAATCAAACTTTGAAGGTCCAAAGTAGGGATTCAACCAAGTTATTGGGTTATATTCACTAAAATGATTAATTGGCCCTATGGGGGCTATCTATCCACTTTGGACTAGCTAAGTTCATTGAACTTGATTAACCTAATCAAGTGAGGGGTATTTAGTCAAGCAGTCCAAAAAGTAACAAGTTCCTTTTTTTTTGGAATTTGTCCTTCATTTTTTTTGTGACCCGGAC
>NW_021408915.1:0-475 GCF_001605985.2 Dendrobium catenatum | reverse complement strand
TTTCATTATTATGATTGTTTAAAAAATTTTCACCATAAAATTTTTCAAAAGAGTGAAAAAATAAAAAGAAAGTAATTGACAAATGAAATTAGTATTGTTGTTGTTGTTTTTTTTTTGAACTATAGTATCTACCGACTTTCTCCCCTCTTAGAAGGTATTTAGCGGCATAAATAATCTCTCGGTGAGCCTACCGGCAACCAACACTACAAGCACAAGATACACAATTATTTTCTCCCCACTTCAGAGGTCATTCCACATGAGAGGATAATAGAATATGGGTTGGGGGTTCATAACCATACTTGCCCACCAACCCAAATAAACCCAGTGGAGTAGTATTGATGTCTCAAGTTTGATGTTTGAAAAATAAAACAACACATAAACTATCCCAAACAAACTCTTAAATCTTCAAATTTGAATGAGGATATTCCCTTGAATTTAAACTCTTTATTGCCCCTAGTTCACAGTGAGATCAAAG
>NW_021408914.1:0-307 GCF_001605985.2 Dendrobium catenatum | reverse complement strand
CATTAACATATTCAACTTGGATTGCTTGATTTCACTAATACCTTCGTATATGGTGTGTAGTTTATCCCAAATTTTCTTATCAGTAGTGCACGTGGATACTAACATAAAATCTTCGGAATTTAAAGCACAGAAAAAGCAATTTAAATATTTTGCATTCAATTGAGCATTGATTCGTTCTTCTCTAATCCATTGACTAAAAAGAATGTCAGTTTTAATTCCATTAACAATACATGACGGTGATGAATAACCAGTTAGAATCATATGCCACATACGAAAATTTATCGATTGCAAGAAAATAGACATGCGA
>NW_021408913.1:0-836 GCF_001605985.2 Dendrobium catenatum | reverse complement strand
GGGGGGGGGGGGGGTTACGCCTCTGATCCCATGCATGGTTGATTGCACCAACCCATCTAGATCTTTCCTAGTTATTCACGCAATTTAGTACAGGATGTCATGCAAATTATAAAAGCAAGCTATTAATGCTCGAAAAGAGGAAATAGGGAGAAATAAGGTTTTAAGAATAACATTGATTAATATTATATCTATTAATGTAATTGTTTTTTTATATATATAATGAAAAATATATAATATGAGGTACTAATATTTCAAATTAAGTGTTCATATGATTGTTATGGTGTAATCATAAATATAATAAAATTGATTAAATCATAGGCAAATTATATGGTGAGCACACACTATCAAAAAGAGCTAAATTGAAGACAATATTATTACGGCTTCGTTTGAGACGACTTTCTTACTGCTTCTTAAAGCAGCTTTCTAGTACTACTAAATGGTTGCTTTATGAAGCAATAAGAAGAAAACCGTCCAAAATAAAGTCAAATTATTGTAGTTATTTTATTTAATTATAAATTTTATTCTCATAATAATGTAATTGCAAAATATAGGCTCTATATGTTGCTTGTTTTGATAAATACCTTCAAAATATCATTACCTCATCATTTGATCTAACTAATCTATTAGGATTAGCAACCACATGTATTTACTGTTGGTGTAAATGTTGGTGTTGGCTCGACCCTTCACTACAAGAAAATTGGTCAATAGAGAAAAAAATAGAGACAGAGAAAATGGTCGACCAAAAAAATGGAGACAAAAAGAAAATTGGTCAATAGCGATAAAAATAATCAAAATGATGTAATTGATTAATCATTCAATTTCTACAAAATGTATGT
>NW_021408912.1:0-2315 GCF_001605985.2 Dendrobium catenatum | reverse complement strand
CAAATCCTAGAAAAAAATCATAGGATATTCTAACTAATTTTTTGTTAGGGTGTACTTTAAAATATATAGATATGTTTTGAGATAAGTGCAATACAAATTATTTATGTATTGCGTTTATCTTAAAGTAAATCTAAGAGCTAGGGGTGTCGATTTCGGCTCACGGGTCGGGTTTGGGTCGAACTCGGAATTGACCCGGGTTCAATCGGGTCGACCCTAACCCGACCCGGGGAGGCAAACAGGTTGAAACACGGACCCGGACCCGACCCGACATGGGATGCGAGCTCTGGAGCGCTGGCGAGCGGAGGCGGGGCGCGACGCTGGCTGGAGGGTGCGTGGCGGATGCGGGCACGCGGTCGAGCACGCGGTGCGCGGCAGACGAGGGCACGAGGCGACGTGCAGGCAGGTGTGCGCGTGCGGGCAGGGCAGGCTCTTGCGAGGCTGTGGGCGCAACTCACGAGCGGGCTGCCGCGGGCAGGCGTTGCTAGCCGGGGCAGCCTCGGGCAGCTCATTCTAAGCGGGTTTTCGGGTTGACTCGCCAACCCGTCGGGTCAACCCGAAGGCGACCCATTTTTCAAACGGGTCGAACCCGGGAACCCGAACCCGACCCGTTTTGAAATCGGGTCGGGTGCAACCCAGATTTTCTGGGTCGGGTCCGGGTTGGTTTTTCGTGTCATGTCAAATATTGACACCCCTACTAAGAGCTTTAAAATCCAACCCTGATTCAAAATTTTTTCATTAAGTCTAGCATTATATTAATTTGTTACGCGGCCCCTCCCCTTTCATTATTCTAAATATACTAGGGTTTGAATGCAATTCTAATTTTATATCATCATTCATTTTGATTGTAATATTATATCATGATAAGTGCATTACAAATTCTTTTTGTATTGCACTCTTCCTAAAGTAAATCCAAGATTTTAAAAATCTAACCCTGATACAAATTTTTTCATTATCTTATTAACCCTAACATTATATTAATTTGTTATGCAATCCTTCTCCTTACATTACTCTAACTATACAAGGGTTTGATTGGAATTCTAATATTATATTATGATTCATTTTGATTGTAATATGACCTTAAAAATAATCAAACCCTAATAAGACAAAGTGGTTGAACCTAAATCATAACTAAATGAAAGGTTTGTAGCCTAAATCCAATAAAATTATTCTATTAGATTAGGGTTCTCATCAATGCAACCCAAAAGGTATTAAAAAGGTAAGATATGAAGTTATAAATTAATTGATAAGGGTGGCTTAGTATTTTTTAAATGCTTAACTCTTCCTTCTTTTGTTATTTTTGACATATTTTATTGTGGAAAAAATGCATGTGATAGGATCATGCAAAACAAATTTTTTTTAGAAATAAATTAGTATCAAATTATATTATTAATAATTCTTAATTAATAAAATATAAAATAAAAATTCACATATATATCATCATATAATTAGTAATTAATATTTATAAACTAACTTAATAGTGCTTTTGATTCTTAATTGGAAGAGAAGATTGCCTAAAAATATTTCCATTTTTAGATAGATTAATATGAAATTTATATTAATATATATATATATATATATATAATATATATATAATTTATATTTATATATTATAATATGCAACAATCATTTTATCTAAATATTTTAGTAATTTCAAAAAATTAATGTACAAAAATAATGGATTTTTTATAAAACAATGATTCTTTTTTCCCAATAGTTAATTTTAATTACCCAAATGAAATATTTGTTAGTGTATAAATTAGCAATTAATTGCTCGTTATTGGTGTTATTCTATATTTTTTTATTCTAACTTAGATTCCTAATTGCTAATTATAGACTAATGGACTGATATTATCATTTCCATCTTCTCCCATTCATTATTTAGTAAATATGTATTTTATTTATATTAAAACTTCATGCTTTAATAATCCTATAAAATTCATTGAAAAGATTACCCAAGTTAAAAATATTAATAATAATAATATATATCACATAAGAAGTTTTTATTAACTTTTTAATTTAATTTTTAAATTTAAAATAAAATTTTAAAAATATAATTTACAAGATAAATTTTTAAAACAAAATTGGATAAAAATATTAAATAACTAAAATTATAAAAATTATTTCATAATATCTTATTTTTATTAAGATATATTAGAACAAGTATATATTTAGATTATGCTCATAACTACTAATTAATGCAACTATATACTTTCTTAGTAGGATAAATTAAATACAAAAATTAATATTTTCAAACGGATATTTAATTAATATATGAATTTCTATTATAAAAATAAAAATTTCACATATTTTTTGTA
>NW_021408911.1:0-1497 GCF_001605985.2 Dendrobium catenatum | reverse complement strand
TAGATTCATTGATTTCTGCTTATAGATTTATTGTTATTACTGCCTATGGATTTATTGATCTTGAGATTCACTGTTGTTACTGTTTCTGCACCGTATTGACTGCTGCATGGATTCATTGTTAGACTAAATTGAGATTTATCGTACAGTGGGCTGACTCATCCTTGAGGGCGATCATTTTACAAATGTCAACCATATAGCTGAAGTCTAGTGTAAAATCCGGTGTTGCTTAGTGGTACGAAAAAATTCCAGCGTCACTTGCAAGCTTGGGTGTCAGTTGCTAATCTGGTGGTGGTTTGGCAGTAGTTTGATAGAACTCTGATGTCTGACGGTGGTCCGATGGGACTCCGGTGTCAGTCGATGGTCCGGTGGAAGTTCGACAGAACTCCGGTGTTAGTTGGTGGTCTGACAGAACTATGACGTCAGTCAGAGGATTGGTGGAAGTTTGGCAGAACTCCAGCCCTAGTAAGTACTCCGACAAAACTCTAGTGTCAGGCGGTGGTTCGGTGGAAGTTCGATAGAACTCCGACGTCAGTTAGTGGTCCGTCAGAACTCCAATGTTAGTTGGTGGTCCAGTGGAAGTTTGGAGGAACTCTGATGTCAATGAGTGTTACGACAGAACTACGGCGTCACGCGGTGGTTCAGTGGAAGTTCAACAAAATTCTAGCATCAGTTAGTAGTCCAACAGAACTCAGGCGTCAGGCGGTGGTCTGGTGGAACTCCGGGTGATGGTCAAGGAGGCGCGAGGAGGCAAGAGCGATCTTCGATCTCTCTCTTCCTTCTTCTTGAGTCCCTTTCATGGGAAAGGGGGCTCGTTTTATAGATTTTCTAGAGTGGCATGGCCCGTAAAAAGGAGAAAGATCAAGGGTATTTTGCGAGTGGTTTGTATAGGTGGTATTTATTCCATTGATCATGGACCACTTGATGGACATTTGAAGTTTTTAGTGTTATCAGAATTAGGTGATCTTGGGCTTGTTGGATTTTTCTCGTCGAGTCGCTCGATTCGACTATAAGCATGTCACATTTGGATACCATTTTGTAATCCAAATTGTGGTTCGAAACTTCTAACAGTGCTTCGGGTCCTTGATTTGGACCTATTTGGGCTTGGATTGAGTCAAATTTGGTGTCTTCGGTTCATATTTTCGAGACTTTCGGTTTGACTGTAAGTTTGCTGAAATTGGAGTTCGGATGGAGGTTTCCTACTTGATTTTGCCTCAAGATTTGTGCCCGATTAGGATAATGTTTTGATGATGTATCAATTACAAATATCTAATAATTTAATTGCATAATATAATAATTTTGCTTTATTTGTCTATTCAATTAAATATTCTTAAGAATTAAATATGACATGAAAAAAAATAAGAAATACATGTAAGAAAATAATCTCATGTTTAAGATAAAGGAGGATTTACATACATACATACCACACAAATATAATATATTTACACATCAAATACCTAAATTTTAATAATTATTTATATATTATTTAATTTTTGGAAT
>NW_021408910.1:0-2462 GCF_001605985.2 Dendrobium catenatum | reverse complement strand
AAAATCATCAAAACAATACAAGTTGCAAGAATGTAAAACATGCAAATAGCAACTCTCTCTACATCTTCTTCTTGCGGGGTCTTCCAACAGCTTTCCCAAACATTATTTGGGACTTATTAATGTTCACCTTCAAGCCCGTCCTGCTACAAAATTCCTCAATGATTTCCTTCAATAATCTAGCCAACCCGCATGTGGCTTGAGAGAAAAAAAGTACGTTGTCTGCATATAGTAAGTGAGTAACTTTTGGTCCACTAGAAGAAACCTGAATACCCAAACTTTGACCCCTTTGCTCCATAGCATTAGATAAGAGTTGAGCACACATAATAAACATATATGGTGATAATGGACATCCCTGACAGAATCCACTACAAGCCTCAATCCATCTAAGCTTCTTGCCTTTCAAAATAATAGAAAACCTCACATTCATCACACATTCCATAATAAAACTAGAGAAATCCATAGGAAAGCCATACCAAACGAGAATTTGCTGCAAAGTACTCCACCCCATGCTATCATAAGCCTGCTCCATATCAAGCATTACTGCCATCACTCCTTTTTTATTCTTTGAAGTTTTAAACTTTTGAAAGATCTCTTGAGCCAGAATGCAGTGCTCGGACATTGATCTCCCATGAATGAAGGCTAACTGCTCCTCAGATATCATCTTATGCATGAGACTCTTTAGTCTATTCACAAGCATAGTAGCGATAATCTTGTATGTAGTTTGACAAAGGATAATAGGCTGAAAATTAGAAGGTACACATGGATTATTCACCTTGGGGATCAACACAATCAATGTATCCTTCCATTCTTTATGCATAGTGCCGGTGCTAAAAAACTTCTTGATAGCCAGCCATGTTATATCTCCAATAATATCCCAGTAGCATTTTAAGAATGATGAAGTAACACCATCAATACCATGCGATTTATTATTTCCCTGCTGAAAGACCGCCTCCCTTCACTCCTCCAACAAAAATTTGGTCTCTAACAACTTTCTATCCAACACATTTAGTTTTTGTGAAGCAGCAATCACATGCCAACCCGTCAAATGACTGTTTCTATGCTTCCATTTTTCTTCAAAAAATTGAAGAAAAAGCTGCTCTATTTGCTCATCATCCTCTATTAAAAGATTATTCCCATCTTTGATGTGTTTTATCAAATTTGCACTTCTTCTAGCAGATGTAGAATTGTGAAAGAACCTAGAGTTTGTATCACCTTCCTCATAGAACCTTGCCTTAGCCCTTTGATTCCACCAAGTAGAAAGTCTTCTAAGGGTAACATCCAGCTCATGCACCTTGTTCCTTAGAAGAAACAACTCCTCCACCAAGAACTCAACATCTGAAGCTTCCTTGGCCTGTAAATCAAGAATTTCTTTTTTCAAATCATCTCTCAACTTACACAAATCCTTGCATTTATTTCTATTCCAAAAGAATAGAGCTTTTAATTTCCTTTTGATCTTCCTATGAAGAATCTCTACTTCATCTCCAAAATCCGCCTTCTTCCAAGATTTGTAAACAATATTTCGTGCAGCTGGATAAGACCTCCAAGTATCCTTAAATCTGAAGTTTTTCTCTTTGATGATTTGCAAAGCTTCCATCTTATAAACAATAGGACTATGGTCAGACGCCACCCAAGCAAGGTATCGTGCTCTTTCAGAAGGGACTAAATGCAAAGATGTTGAATTCACCAAACATCTATCAAGCCTTTCCCATATCCTTGAAGATCCATCTTTATTGTTGCACCAAGTGAAACTTGGTCCAACAAAAACTGCATCATGAAAATCAGAATTAGTCATAAAATCTTTCATCTCTCTAGGGCCCCTAGAGAAGATGAACCTCTTCCAACTCTTCTTCTCTTCCTTCTTAAGAATGCAATTAAAATCTCCCCCCACTATGGAAGGACCCGACCCTATCATACTTCTCTCAAGTAAACTCCAAAGATCTCTTCTTTCCACACAACACCGGCTCCCATAAATTGTTGCCACCTTCCAATCCCCCATAGAAGGATTAGAAAGAATCCCAACAACGCCTTGAGAAGAGCTCTCTTTAACTACAAAAGATACCTTATTCCTATTCCAGACAGTCAAAATTCCCCCAGAAGTGCCCACTGCTGGGTGATGGAAAAAATCCCAGTCTCCCCCAATAAAGCAATCCACATCTCTTCTATCAATGCTACACCGCTTGGTCTCCATAATCCCAATAAAAACCACATCATGCTCCCTCAAAATCTCCCTCAAATATAGAGAAGCCTCTCTTTTTTGGCCCCCCTGAAATTCCAAAAAACAAAGGACGTCATTAATCAAAAAGAGGGGAACCGTCCTCGCCAATCAGATTTCCTTTCCCATCTCTTTTTTTCTTCCTATGCTCGAGTTCAACAGGACCCAAAGACTTCAATTCCTTGGCCAACTTGCACTTGACCAAAATATTGTTAAGTACCTCAGCAGCCTTCAGATCGACCACCTCTTC
>NW_021408909.1:0-237 GCF_001605985.2 Dendrobium catenatum | reverse complement strand
GGAGCCTTAGGATATCTTGCATAAGAAGAGATTTGTTAGTTTTATGTGCCAACAACGAAGATAGGAGAACTTGGGATTTGATTCCAAGTTTCAAATGATTCATGTACTCAAACACTTGGAGCTTTGAGAATGCACCAAGCATTATGCACAAAAGGGGACTCCCCACCTCTCCATGAATGTTTTGAACTCATGGAAAGAAAAGATGCATGCATGAAAGGAATTTCCCTACGTCCTTTA
>NW_021408908.1:0-254 GCF_001605985.2 Dendrobium catenatum | reverse complement strand
TTCAAACAACAAAACCGCATGTTTTATCTCCAAAAATAACATCATAAACTTCTCTAAAACATCTAAAAACATCTTCTATATATAGACCAAAGGAGAGAATACAAACAGCCCCAAAACATTAATTAAAAGCTAATTAAATGAGGGAAATGAAAGGCCAACATTCCTTTTTTTATTATTCCCAAATGGCACAGCTAAAACAGAGCCGAGCAACCCAGTAAGGAACCGAAGAGCCAGCCGCAAAACCAAAGGGAAAT
>NW_021408907.1:0-623 GCF_001605985.2 Dendrobium catenatum | reverse complement strand
AATATAGTGGGCTTTATCATCAAGCATAGTTCTATATATAAGTTTGCGAGAACCGAACTATCTAATGACATCTTAGAAAACTGCATCAAATCTTCTATAAGTGGTAGGTACTATAACGATACATGCAACCCTGAGCAACCTAGCATGATGAAACAATCAATCATGTATAAAATATATTCTCTAATATGTTGTATGAATACATTAGTATCCAAATCATTGTAGGATTCTTAGTAGAAGGTTCATAACAACCAACGTAGTGACATCATCAAGTTTATCTATGAATTCCCCATATCAAAAGTAGCTTGTATATTTTTATCTACATGGTGGTATACTGTCTTCGGATTTGGGTGAGTAACGAGCAACTCATCACAACAATCATGCTAAATCTTCCATCAAAGATCAGCTCCCACAACAGGTGACCCAACCATGGCATTCCCGTCCACCCTATGTTTGAGCAAAACCTGCACATATTGTAGGGCGATCATCATCTCTCCTACAGGCAAGTGGAACATGTTCATAGAAGGGCATAATCTCTCGACAAGCGCAGCAATCAGTAGGGGTGTCAATTCAGGTCAACAGGTCAGGTTCGGGTCGAACCCGGAACTGACCCGACACTTTTCGGG
>NW_021408906.1:0-204 GCF_001605985.2 Dendrobium catenatum | reverse complement strand
TGGCATTTTTGCAATTTATTTAATAGTTCCAGCTTATATTTTTGCAGGTTGATTTGATTTGTGCAACAAAGGGTGTGGAGGCTTGGGTCCAAAAGCTCAAGTAAGGATTAATCTGTAATTAAGATATTAAAGCAACAAATAGATAAATAAATAAATAAAAATGGTTTCTTACTGATTTTATATTTCTCAGATGGGAAGATCTAC
>NW_021408905.1:0-233 GCF_001605985.2 Dendrobium catenatum | reverse complement strand
GGACCTCGGCTTACGGTTTTGGCTTGGATGCCTCTTCAGCGATCGAGCTCTAGTTGTTGCTTCCTATCAAATGTCCTAGCTTCTGATCCCATTGGAAGAAGAGGGAGCGAGAATGGGTGAGAGGGAGCGAGAAGAGGCAGTGAGAGGATTAGGAGGCCGAAGGCCTCGTTGCCTGGATCTCTTAAAGACTTGAACGAGTCGTGCGGACGATCGTGGGAAGAAATAACGCGAGG
>NW_021408904.1:0-239 GCF_001605985.2 Dendrobium catenatum | reverse complement strand
AATGTCATTTCAACTAATTACAGTTACTAATACTATCGAAATTTTATAAATTTTTTTCGAGAAAATCACTATCAATATCAACGTGTTCAGAATTTCAAAAAACATTTTCATTATCAAACTTTTGTGTGAGAGTCTAAGCATGATCTATGGTAGCAACAATACTTATGAACATCAAATTAAGCTTATCTTCAAGTTTGGAATCAATATCACAATATATAATTTTTTTAGTATTTGACATA
>NW_021408903.1:0-726 GCF_001605985.2 Dendrobium catenatum | reverse complement strand
TAGAGGTATTAAGTAATCTTCCTTATAATGAAGATAAAGTTCTACATATTCCTTCTTTGAATAATATGGAGGGGATATAATCACTAATTCTATTTGTATTCCTAAAGATGTTAACAAGTTTTATGTTTTAAATCAATTAATTAAGGATGAGGTTATAGTTAGCATTAAAAAGGAAAAAGTGGCTTCTCCTGTTATTTTAGTTATAAAAAGTGGAGCTAGTAATGATTTCTCAAATAAAGAAGTAAAAGTAATGAATGTCCAGTTGGTTATAAAAGATGGTAATTCTTCAAATGTTAATATGAAAGGTTAAAATCAGCTCAAAGGTTTGGGCCCTATTAAATTGGTTTCGAGAAGAAGGAGATTAGATTGTGATTTAAAGGAGAAGGTGGGGATATCGTCCCCTCTTTTTTATTGATGTCTTCTATAGATTTTTATAATAGTAGGGGAGTTAGTAAGAAGAAAGCTTCCCTATATCTCAAGAAGGAAGTGAATGGAATTACTTTCATGTTCCTTTTGAAGGTCTGTCAGGAGGCATTATGGTTTTATAGAAATATAACATGGCTTCTTTTAATGAATTGGAATCTTCTCCCCAATTTGTAGTTGGAGAGTTAGATGATATTAACAAAGGAAAATAGGGAATTACTTTTATCTATGGAAGTAAGGATGTTTATAGAAGGAAGGTGAAATTACCAATGCTTTAAAAACCGGACCGGACCGGCCGGTCCG
>NW_021408902.1:0-384 GCF_001605985.2 Dendrobium catenatum | reverse complement strand
GATGATGCTTGGGCCCTTCCTGAAGGTTTACCCGATAACCTGAAGCATATTATTTGCGGTATTGAGATTAAAGAGCAACCGGTGTTAGCTTGGGATGGCTCTTTTAACCCGAAATTTAAAAATTTTATGAAATCCTTTTTTGAACATGAAGAGGAGGTATCCTGGCATAAATACGTTTGGCATAAGTCTTATTCTCTTAGATTCTCTTTACTAACTTGGATGGCTATTATTCAGAAACTTAAAGTTGCTGATTTGTTGATCAAAAAAGAGATTCATGTCAACCCAATTTGCTGCCTTTGCAATAATGCCCAGGAAGACCATAACCATCTTTTCTTTAACTGTGATTTCACATTTACTGTTATTAACAATCTTATACCTGATTTA
>NW_021408901.1:0-298 GCF_001605985.2 Dendrobium catenatum | reverse complement strand
TTGAGAATTGAGAGCCTTCCACACCACACAATGTCTTTAAGCTATTTGATTAAGATATATTCTATAATGTTAACTTATGCTTCGTTTGATACAGCTTTCTTATTATTTCTTCAAGCTATTTGATTAAGAAACCTGCTTTAAGAAGCAATAAGAAAGCCGTCCCAAACGAAGCCTTATGCTTCATTTGTGACAACTTTAAACTACTAATTCTTTCTTTCTTTTAAGAGATTTTTGTACTAAAAAGTAGTTTTACAAAGCAATAAGAAAGACATCCCAAACGAAGCCTTATATATATATA
>NW_021408900.1:0-295 GCF_001605985.2 Dendrobium catenatum | reverse complement strand
GGCCGATTTCAGCTCTCGCTCTCGACCTCTCTCCCTCTTCGTCTCCTTCCTGGTTGTTCGACTTCGCTCCTTTGGCGACGTTCCTTTCGGTCGAATCGAAAGTTACGACATTTTGATCGGAAATGAGAGCAGGAGCTCGCCGATCGTGAGCTTCTCCGGCTTCTCTCGACTTCGCTTCCGAGACGACTTTCCCTGCCTGTTTGATCGAAAGCAAGGCAGGAGCTCGCCCACGTGAAGATAATTCCTCCCGTCGTGTGCTTCTTCGGCTCCGTTACTGCCGTCCAACCCCGCTCCT
>NW_021408899.1:0-356 GCF_001605985.2 Dendrobium catenatum | reverse complement strand
CAAACAAGTGTTTGCCGTTCGGTTGGAGATGCCCTTAGTTAACGTGAGATTCTTACGTGCGGAGACCAGACAGAAATAATACCCAATTTTGTCTCTATAAATAGTAAAAGTGCAGTGGTGAACAATAAAAGCTCAATTGCTGGTCACAGAGACAAACTTAATGGTTATTTTTGTCCGATCTCAACAAATAATAATTTCTCATAGTTAACACTATTAATTAACAAACTGATTGGATATTGTTGTAGCCCCTTTTCTAGGGGTGTGAATTTCGGGTCACGGGATGGATTCGGGAAATATTTAATTAATTATAAATTAATTATACGTAAAAGTGCAGTGGTGAACAATAAAAGCTCAAT
>NW_021408898.1:0-275 GCF_001605985.2 Dendrobium catenatum | reverse complement strand
TTGTACTAAAAACAACCGTCTTCCCCTTTGGGATCAATTAAGACAATTTGCCTCTATCATTAATGGCCCTTGGTGCATTGGTGGTGATTTTAATATTATTTCTAATCCCTCGGAAAGACTTGGAGGTAATGCTCCTAATGCTTCTGCTATGGAAGATTTTAATTCTATGATAAGTGATTGCAACCTTAATGATATTGGTTATTTTGGTAGCCCTTTTACGTGGAATAGAGCCAATTTGTGGCAAAGACTTGACAGATTTCTTTTTAATGATGATT
>NW_021408897.1:0-1121 GCF_001605985.2 Dendrobium catenatum | reverse complement strand
GGGTGAAAACTCAAGCCCCTTTTATAATAGTAGTATAGATATAAAATGCAATGCTATATAAATAACAACAACACCAAATGCAATGTAAACGACAACAACAACCAATACAATATACATATGCAATTATTAATAAAGTAAGAGTAGATCTAATTCAACAATATAACAAATTTATAAATAAAAAAAATTCTTCCCAAACAATGACACCAAAAACTTGATGGGGACGATAAGTAACCTAAAAAATTGTAAATAATGAATATGATTTTGGGCTCTATCAATCCCTTGATAATGCTTATATTTATTTTGATATAAAAATTACAAAAACTTCACTTAATATACGCAAGTGTACGTGCTGAATCAAGTAATATAACAATAAAGTAGAGCATCGATCCCACAAGGAATAATGTTTACTAGTAAATACTAATAATTTCTACTTTAACTATAATACTTATTTTACTCAATAAAAAATAAGATTTGGTGGAGATTCAATCACTTCAATAAAATCAATAACAAAGTAATGAATACACTTTGAATAAAATATTTTGGATTTATGAAATATAAAATTAATATATTTATTACTGATTCTCTTAATAATATAATATTACTCATATCATAAGCATTATTGATCGCTAAGTCAAGCGTTAAGAGATAAATGACATGTTTAATGCATTCCACTCTCAATACCACTTTAAAGTTTCATAGTTGATCAACATATGAAAATCTTAGAAGAGCATGTAAAGTATATACTTTTAATCACTCCTTCATGAAAATCTATCTTTATAAATTTGATATATGACGTACAAGCACCATGCCTATGCTTGCATCATAAGCGGGGACCCAAATAAGAAGAAGAATAGAAGAGAAGAAGAGGGAAGAAGCTCCTCCTCGATCATCACCAGAGTTCCGCCTGACTTTCAAGTGACGTCGGAGTTCCGCCCAACTTTCAAGTGACGTTGGAGTTCTGCCCGACTTTCAAGTGACACCAAAGTTCCATCAAGTAATATTAAAACTCTCTCCGACAAACAACAAATACCAACATTCTGATATCCGAGTGCAATTGAATTTTAACCCGGGAGCTGATTATTGTAATATGATAGTCCTAAACTTTAAGGGCGAGTTAGCAT
>NW_021408896.1:0-244 GCF_001605985.2 Dendrobium catenatum | reverse complement strand
TTGAATGTAAATTTTAATTATGGAGGTCAACCTTAGAGTCTAAAGGTTTTCGTTCGAGTAGATCTAAAACTAAATATATGGAGTGTAATTTTAGTAGTAATAAACCTAGTGATGGGATTGTGACTTTGGGCGATTAAGTCATTAATAAGAGTACACGTTTTAAATATCTTTGATCTATTGTTCAGAGTGATGGTCAAATAGATGGGCATATTATTAGCAGAATTCAAGTTGGATGGTTGAAGTG
>NW_021408895.1:0-321 GCF_001605985.2 Dendrobium catenatum | reverse complement strand
TTGCTCCAGCTTGAATTGGGCTTGCAGAAATTTCTTCCTTTTCTTTAATTTGTCATCACATAAGTACATCCATCGTTGTATCTTGTAAAGTTCATTTTGAATTGGGTTTGTTAAATCTCCATATGTCGGAACCCATCTGTCCATCGGAAGAGGGACTTCAAGATCTTCTGGCTTGCATTCTTCCATTGGATAACTATTTTAATCTTTTTACATTTTTTTCTAAAAGAAGACTCAACAACATTTAAATAACTTGATAACAAAACTCACACAACACACACGACAACTGGTATGACTCACCAAGACTCACTCGACAAACTGGGA
>NW_021408894.1:0-6079 GCF_001605985.2 Dendrobium catenatum | reverse complement strand
AATGTTATAAGTTGGTAGCCTCCTCCTTCATATAACCTTCTCGATAATGAAAGGCCCTTCCCATATTGGGTCAAATTTACCACCGATGCGACGGTGGGGGGAATTATAGCCTTTTACGAACTAATACAAGTTCGCCTTCCTTAAAGCTCCTAGGACGGACCATTCGATCGTGAGCCTGGTCATTCTGCTTTATAGAGTCTCTAAATTTTGTTGGGCATGAAGCCTAGTTTCATCTAGAGCTTCAATTCTTCTAATCTTAGAAGATCATTTCTTCTTGGGTTAGTCCGTATTGTACGGCAACACGAAGTGACGGTAATTCCACCTCGAGAGGTAATACCGCTTCTGTTCCGAAGACTAGAGAATATGGGTAGCCTGTGTCGCAGTCTTATAGGTTGTGCGATATGCCCACAAGGCTTCAGTTAATTTATCATGGCCATTCCCTCTTATTTTTAGAGAGAATTTTCTCTGAGCAATTTCACCAAAGTTTTCTTAATGCTTCGGCCAAACCATTAGCTCTCGGGTTATATATCGAAGAATAACGCCAGTCTATTTTATGGCGTTCAATAAATCGATAAATTTGCACTTTTCAATGCGGTACCATTAATCTGATATGATTCGACGTGGCACCCCAAAGCGATAGACAATGTTATCCCGGAAGAATTTCATTACATTGTCCGTTTTCACTTCTCGTAGGGGAATTGCTTCAGCCCATTTTGAGAAGTAATCTGTAGCAGCAAGGGAGAACCGATTGCTAAAGAAGACGGTGGTTCTATAGGACCAATTATATGGGTACCCCAACATTCAAATGGCCAAGATGTACTGTAGGATGTATTGGGTTAGGTGGTCGATGTATAACATCAGCGTGCACCTGGCATTGATGGCACTTCTTAGCATACCAAGACAATCTTTAACCATGTTAGGCCAATAATAATCCCATGCGCTTAATTTTGATCTTCATTTAGGTCCGGATTGATGTGCACCGCACAATCCCTTCATGGACTTCGTTATGACTTTCTGGGATTATCAGGACCTAGACATCGTAGCCACATTTGGTCAAATGATCTACGATATAGTGTATTATTAAACGTTAAGCATATCTTAATGCCCTTTTGGATATTTGTAAAGCGATAGATTTATCGTTGTGTATCTACCCTCTTTGAAATACGTATGATGAATGGTTTCTCTCCAAATCACTCTCATCCGATATGTGAAAGCTCTCGAGCGTTTTCTTTTCCTTCATTATCTTGTAAGGAAGCCGGAGCCAATGCATGTCTATTTGGATAGTTATATAAGGATTGGATTCTCTTGGGAATTTGCCATCTCCTTAGCAAGTTTGCCAGTGCATCAGCTTTACCATTTTCACCACCTAATATAAGGTTACTTCAGGTATTTGTTCTAGGAGTTTCAAGGCGTACTCACGATATGGGATTAGCTCGGGCTGTGAATTTGAAAAGCACCATCTATTTGCTTAATTATAAGTTGAGAATCTTCCATGTATTCGGAGCTCACAATTTGCATATTAATTGCAAGCTCAAGACCCGCTATTAGAGCTTCATATTCAGCTTCATTATTAGTGCGAGGTTTCTATTAAGCTGTATGAGTATCGCAGTATACCGCCTTGTGGGGTTACGAAATATAAGACCAATGCCCACCTGAACTGTTGGAAGCTTAGGTGGTCGGGCTGGCCTATTGACGAAGCTCCATCAAAATAGAGCTCCATTCTTCTAAGTGTGTTTTTCTTCCACTCGAGTATTGCTCATTCTGGCAACTCATCGTTAAGTGGAACATACAGGTAAAGGGATGGGCAGCCAGAAAATCTGCTAGTGCCTGTCCTTTAACAGCCTTTTGTGGCATATAAGTTATGTCCAAATTGCATTAATAAGACAGCCCCATCTAGCTAGACGCACCGTCAGAAGAGTCTAGTCATTAGAAATTTTCATGGATCCACTTATAGATATCAAATGTTATCTTATGGGATAACATATAGTGTCGTAATTTTTGCTACGCAAAAATTCATTGCTAAACACTGTTTTTTCAATTGGCAAATATTATCATTCAGCCCCTATTAACCGACGACTAATATAATAAAGGGCATTTTCTTTTGCCATCGGCATTATCTTGTGCAAGCAATGCTCCGAGTGATTCCTCCAAAGCTGCTGAATATAAAATTAGGGGTTTACCCAGAATATGGGGCAGCAAGAATTGGAGGATTCAACAAAATATTGCTTTATACTATGAAATGCCTCCTGACCAACATCGTCCCACACGAAAAGGAGTCTTTTTCTTCATCAATCGTGCGAAGGGTTGGCATCTACCTGAAAGGTTAGATATAAACCTTCGGATATATAGCCAATCTTCCCTGTAATGAACGAAGTTGTCTTAGGGTTTTAGGAGTGGCATTTCCACTATTGCTTGAATTTTATTGGGATCAATTTCGATCCGTACAAGAAATCGAAGAAACTTTCCAGATGACACCACCAAAAAAGGCACACTTTCAGTGGATCAATTTTCAAATGAAACTTGCCTAAATCCTTCGAATACAATTTGAGATCATTACATGCTCATGTTGGATTCTATTTTTACAACTAAATCATCCACATAACATTCTACATGTTTGGTGAATAAGATCATCAAAAATGTGGGTACATCGCCCTTTGATAGGTGGCCCCGGCATTTTTCAATCCAAATGGCATAACCTTGTGAACAGTATATGCCTATAGGAGTTCGAAAGGCGGGTGCTTTTCATCGTCTGGGTCCATTTTCATCTGATTATAACCCGACGATCCATCCATAAATGAGAACATATCATGATTTGACGTATTATCGACCATAAGTTCTGCATTAGGAAGTGGAAAAATCATCCTTTGGGCATGCCTTATTTAGGTCCCGAATAGTCAATGCATATGACGAATTTGACCATTTTTCTTCTTTACTGGGACGATATTTAGCAATCCAGTCAGCATATTTTTTCTTCTCGGATAAAACCCGCATCAATGAGCTTTTAGTTTCAGCCACACTTGTTCTTCAACCTCAAGTCGCATCTCCTGGGTGCCTGCTTAACAGGCTGCATTTTGGTATTGATGGAGAGCTTATTGCACTGCCACCTGGTGATAAAACCGGGCATTTCAGTGTAATTTCCATGCGAAACAATCTTTGTATTAAAGAACAGCATTTTTAAGCTCTTCTGCTTTATCGTGCGGAAGATTCGCGCTAATAAAAAGTGGCTTTGGATCTTCTTCGGTACCCAAATTTCTCTCTTGAGCTCATCCACAGTAGTCCCTGACCAACCTTCTTCGAGCCTTTCGGAAGCTTCTTTCAGATCTACAATTAGATCATCTTCCGTTTGATTCATATTCTGGTGGTCCCTCCTCCTTATCTGTTATGCTATAGGAGGTTGCATAGGTAAGACATGAATGTCTGGATAGCTCAAGAATATGATAGGATGCTGCTCGTTGTGAGACATGACTGTCGAGCATATCCTAGACCCCAAGTTGTAGACAAACCATTACCAACAGGTCTTTGTGCATGTCGTTATGCCAAAGTTCTCTGAAATAACGGGCTCGTTTGTTTGTCTGTACGAAGAAGATATTTTTCTTCATGAGCTTTCTCATAATAGGTGCAGGATATTTGGGAATGATTATCCACATATCTCTATATTCATTCATCCTCGCATTCCATATCATTGAGTAGAATGATGCGGTATCACACTTGATTCATAGAAAAAGGGATCCGCGCTCATTAAGACCTCTTTTAGGGGAACATAGAAAGTTTTTTTCACATTCTTATTTCGTGTTTGACGAGGTAGTCAACATTTTGGAATGTGCCCACCGGCATAGGTACTATTTTTGATGATGTTTGTAGATTCTGCTCTTCAGTTTACCCTTATCATGCGAAATGATACTTTTTGAATTTCTTAGAAAGAAAACTGGATCCTGGGTCTCCTTCCTCCTGAGATTCTGTAGTATCCTTAGACTGATAATAGAATTTCTTCCTCCTTCCTCAATCTTAATTTTTATTGCTCGAACACCGCACCTATGTTGCATGTTAGCTTTATAATCAAAAAGGACGGTTGATAATTCACTCTTTCTTTTCCCAGGGTTTGAAAATTGCAGAAGATATCATCATCCTCTTCGGTATCACTACCGAGATGAGGTACTGAGCCAAATTGTTTCATTTATCTTCCCTTTATCTATCATTTTCCTTTATCCGGCGTAGCAAGCCTGGATTCTCGGAAGATCGCCATCTTATCAAAATTTTCGCTATAAAAGACTTAGACATCATCTAATAGATCTTGACTTTCATGCACCAAGAATATGAATGTGCATTCATCACCATCGATGCGATGCTTCCTCATTGTCTCGATTGTAAGCTTCACCTACAACTTAGATGTAAAGTGTGAAGGACTATACCATATCACTTGTAGCCATGGCTCTTCCGAGAGTCTTGTATGATGTATTGGAAATTAATTACGTGGAATCTTGGCCTCTGTGTGTAGCTCTCCAAAGCTTAGAGTGAAAACCACGCGGATCCCAAGGCAAGGCTTCTCTTAGACCAATTGCTCATTGAAACCCTTGCAAGGTAAGACTTGGGCTTTTTAGTCAGATAATATGAATATCCGAGGCCTAATCCCTTTGAGTGTCTTGAGGTCTCATATAGATTAACTGAAGAAGAAAGACCTGGTCGATCAAATCATCTATGAATTCCAATATTGTGTTACTCTCCTTGTCCTAGTAACATAGAGTGGTTCGTATTATGATCTACAGTTCCAAGGAGTAGATCATTATCAACAGAATAGTGGACTAGAACAGTTAATTTTTGTGCTATATAAAGCTTTCTTTCATGCTTTGCTCGCAAGAATTTTGCTGCAATATTGTTCAGGGTTTGCATAAGCCGTATAATGAGCGTTTCGCTGAGTCCGTGAGACAAGAATAAGGCAATCCATACTAACTCGTAGCAGCGCAGGAGCTTACGGAAGATGAGATAGGTTATGTTCTAATCCACATTGCATTTGTAGTTCTTAGGCTTTTTGGTGGATCTTTGTGCATAGCCGCACTTGATTAAGAAGCTGGTATATTTTTCTCCTGCCTTTTTGCCTTCTTGTATGTAGATAGGAAAGAACTCTTCCACTATCTCAACTAGAAATTTGAAGTCCACTTCTTCAGACGAATCTTCTAGTATTATCCACATTCTTCGCTCTTCCAGAACTGAGCTGCTTCCAAGTTTTGACCATTTGTCTTTTAAAAGAGTCATTGTAACATCCTTCTTCTCTTTATAGACATTTCAGGTCAAAGGCCTATGCCACCAATTAACGGCCAATACCTAAAGAAATATTACACATAAACCCCCAATTGACAGGATGTTATGTGAAAATATCTCCTGTAATATAGGAGGCAATATATATATATTTCTCTAATGTATGATATACCCTGCATATCCTCCTATACTATAAGAGATAATTTATATATGTCTATAATGCAAAGAAAAAATGATTTCAGATGTTCTCTTGCAAGCTGGGAGACATCTGTCATATCTTCCTGTAATACAGGAGGCAATTTATATATATATCATCCTATAAAGTGGGGGATCTCTTTTATACTCTCCTGCAAAGACAGGAGGCAATTATATATATATAATTATATATATATATATATAAAATACCCCATTTACCAAATGACGTAAGGAAAATAATGAAGCTGCATATTGATTAAATGATCCGTCGCTATAGTCAATTGCTAAAATTGCAATGCTCACAAACCTAAGGGTCGAGCTATTTTCATCAGCCTATCTAAAGGGTTGAAATTCTAAACAGGTTTCATAAGCCTAAGGGCCGAACCTCTCATTTTTTCACGCTTATGAACCTAAGGGTCAAGCTATCAAAAGATTCAAAGGCTAGAAATTTCATGTAAAAGTATAAAGAAATGGTAGGAAGGCTGTCAAAGCCTGAACTGAATGCTGCTGATCTGTCGTCTGACTCTGAATAAATGATCCTGCAACATCACTCGCTCCTCTTCTGCCAACTCCAACCGACGATGGGCTGAGTCGAACTCCTCAGTGAAAAAAGACAGCCTATCCTCCAAGT
>NW_021408893.1:0-1105 GCF_001605985.2 Dendrobium catenatum | reverse complement strand
AAGCTCTTCTGATGTCAAAAGATCTTCGAGAAACTTTCATACAGGCTCTCAAAAATCCAGAGAGATATGAGGCGTATTTCGCAGAAAGATGTTTGAGTGAAGTGCTTCATGCTAGAAATGAACCTGTTGTCACGTTCTCTGAAGAAGTTGGGGACTACGGAACATAATCGTCCTCTATATGTCACGACAGAAAGTGATGGCATCATAATAAAGCGAATCTTGATTGACCCTGGGTCTTCAATAAACCTCATGAGCTTGCGCACACTAAGATCACTATCCCTAGATATTCAACATCTCGGGCCAGATAAACTTATGGTGCACGGTTTCAACGAGAAAGGGCAAAAAACTATCGGGTCATTTGTCCTTCCCTTTCAATTTGGAGAGCTGTGCACAGAAGCCAAATTCAATATTCTCGATGCAGACACTTCATTCAAGGCACTCTTGGGTAGACCTTGGCTCCACGAGAATGGTCTGGTTCCATCAACAATGCACCAATGCATGAAATATCTAAAAGATGGAGAAGAGTTCCGGATTTCTGGAGATATACAACCCTTCGCAGTCCACGAAGTCAAAATTGATGATGATGCGAAAGACTTCATTCCAAGCCGATAAAATCTCCTGAAGCTAAAGTATCGACCTCAAGGAGTACAAAACAGTCCAAAGAAGTTGAAGAAAGGCAGACAGGAAGGAAGGGCGTGTCGCCAAATTTTCCTAAAAAGACTAATACATTGCCTAAGTCAAAGAAAGTTGTACTTCATTTGGGAAGTGACACGGAGGAAGATGATGATATCTCCGAAACCTACAAGCCTTTGATTAAAGAAAATCCAAAGGAAAAGACTTTTGTGGTTACATTGATCCCTCCACAACATTTTAGAGAAATCGTATCCCGCGAGGTTCATAATATTGAAGAGCTTAAAACATTTTATGTACCTCCCCTACGCGGAAGTAGCGGACCGGGAAGTTTCTTTTCTAGTATAAAGAAGAGAACCTCGATGAGCATGGGAATTTCAATGAAGATGTAGAGAGAATTCCTACAGAAATGCCCAGATGCTGTCCCAAAAGAATTCAGCAAATGATACGAAAAGCTGGAGTTCATAATATGGTT
>NW_021408892.1:0-539 GCF_001605985.2 Dendrobium catenatum | reverse complement strand
CATGTCGACTCCAGTCCTCTCAAGGAGGAGGATGAAATTTGAATATTTAACCCGCGCAGCATTCTCGGATCGTTGGATTTTGGGACTTAGATATTACAATCGGAGCACATGCGGGTATATTTAGTTCAAGAGATCATATTTAATACATAAGGAGGATTTTAAAATATTTAAACATGATCCATTATGCGAGAGCAATTTTATTTAGAAAATATCCGAAATTTCATTTAAGGAGCCTACGAACGCCTTCTTTCTGCTTGCACATATGTTGCGGATCCGGTGACGTAGAGCTTTCTAGACTTCAGTTATTGCATTTTGTTTGTTTTAACTCTTCTAAATGTCACTTAGCACAACTCGTAGAGGGTGTTTGCTCAATCCCCACTACTAGATCATGTTCGTAGAAGAATTATTTTGTTTGCTACAAATTCCTCTATTCTTTCCCGTAGGAGATCGTGTTAATATTCGTTGGAGAATTATCTTGTTTGCTATAAGTCTTCTGTTATCTTCTTTCTTTTCTCCTCTTAATGCATCTCCAACATACT
>NW_021408891.1:0-220 GCF_001605985.2 Dendrobium catenatum | reverse complement strand
TTTTTACTTAATTATTAATAAAATTATATGAATTTTAAAATTTATTAAGATAAGAATCAAAATAGTCCCTTGATTTCTTATGAAGTACCAAAAAATTCCTAACCATTTAAAATTAGGAAGATTTACATACATACCAGTCTATACTATTCTATTTACATGTTTAACACCTAAAACTTTAATATTACATACATACCACCCATAGTTCATTCTTATATGAAAT
>NW_021408890.1:0-455 GCF_001605985.2 Dendrobium catenatum | reverse complement strand
TTTCCCTTTCTTGAGTCAATTGTAATCTTAGAAGTGTTTGATGCTAAGTAACCCTACACACACACACTTGAGTGATTTTTTTCTTATTGATTTAGAATTTCTATTTTTACTTACATCGACCCGGATGATATTTATATTATCCTGGACGATCGGGTTTAAAATAGAAACCCAAATCAGGACTCCTAGTCAAGGCAGCCGTCATTAGGATATCAGCCTAAATGATATGCTCAAAACAGAAAGAATTCGCCGACATGAACTATTTAGGCATTCTTTATTTTTGGATATCGGCCATGATGATCGTGTATCGTCCTGGACGATTTGATACAATTATGCCGAAATTGATCAAGCAATTAAGGATGATTGATACAATCACATCGTCTGGGATGACCTAAATTTCATCTGGGATGATCCGTTTAAAAACCTTACTTGCTTCTAGATGATCAACATCGGCCAGA
>NW_021408889.1:0-260 GCF_001605985.2 Dendrobium catenatum | reverse complement strand
AACCCTTTCCTTTGGAGTTGATATCCTGCATAGTAAAATCAGAATATTTCTCCATATTTACTCCATCTGTGTATTGATAGGGAATACTTGAGTTCGCAGGTAGTCTCTTAGGACATGCCTGAGTTTGCAAGCAACCCTTCCCCATGGTGTTGAAATCCTGAAGCATTTCAGAATTGTTTATCTCTCCATCTTCTACTTCGTCCTCGATAACAGTTGGTTTCTTTGAAGAGACTTGTTTAGGCTGTTTTGCTGAGTTTGCT
>NW_021408888.1:0-840 GCF_001605985.2 Dendrobium catenatum | reverse complement strand
CTAAGGTTCTGTAAATGAGGATGATGAGAGTTTTGAGGCGTTTGCTTAGGAAATATCTGGAAGCTAAGAAATTTAACAAACACAATTACCATGGTATGTTTTTGGAGGTGAAATGTAATGTTTCCAAGAATAAGAGAGTTCTGATGGAGAGTATCCACAAGTTTTAAGGCAAAAAAGGAATGAGAAAAGACATTGTTCAACCAGTTTGAAGCCAAGAGGATCGTGGGCATGGCAAGCAGGGAGGATCATTTTTAGAAGGGAGGAACATTTCGCAAAGGGATTCTCTCCCAACAAAAAAAAGAAGCAAAGCTTAGCATTTACACATTACTTATTAGATGATATTCTGAAGCATAAAAAGAAGATTCTTAGAGAGTCTGGTAGTTCTTAATTGTCTAGATTATGTGAAATTTATTTTTGATATTTTCCCATCTTTTTTATCAAAATATCAAAAGAAAAAATGGAGTTCTGCTACAAAGCAAAGTCTAATAACATTTTTCGATTTATTTCTCTATCATGATAGCGAACATACATCTCAAACACATCATTCAAAACCATAGGCGCTCAATCATTATGCTTAGATCTGATTAATAAGACCATTCATCATAGTTTTCTAATCTCTCTTGAGCTGTGAAATTTGATTCCGTCTTTAATAATTGAGAGGAATTAATTTAAAAATAGGAATTTATATGTACATTGAATTAGTGAAAGAAAAAAAAACTTGAATCTTACTACACATATTTACATTGAACTCACATAAAATAAATAAATATTTTGAGATAGATTAAAAAATGTAAAAATATTTTAAAATATATCTTTTAAAATATAGAATTTATATTGAAC
>NW_021408887.1:0-516 GCF_001605985.2 Dendrobium catenatum | reverse complement strand
GTCTCAATGACATGAATCTAATGACAATATTGATGATTGGATCCGACTCCCAATGAGTGCAAATCAAAATTTTTATACTAAAAAACCGATTTAAGAAGCAATACGAAAGCCGTCCCAAATGAAACCTAAGTATTGTTAAAATATTATTATTAAAGCATCAAATAATAGGACCGATGCATGTTGTTTACAATTTACAACAATGCCAATGTTTGTCAACTTTGTTAATTGCCTTTGCCAACATCATTGACGCAAGCCATCGTTTAATAAGGTTGATTCACAACAAGTTCAATGCCTAAAGGCTCCTCCAACTTCCTCCATTTACTGCATCATCCATAATTCATATCTAAAACTTTGTATTAGCACATTCCTTGATTATGGAGAAGAGTATCATTTGTAATCTATGATAAACACTAGTGAAATTATTTCAGTCAAGCACATAACAAATATTTAAAAAAAAATAATGCACTATATTTAAATTACTCAAAATATAAACTATACCTAATTAAACCTTTTTTA
>NW_021408886.1:0-657 GCF_001605985.2 Dendrobium catenatum | reverse complement strand
CACACTCCAAACCGTTGGAGTGTGTGGGGATAACCGCTGGTCATCCCAGTTATCCGGTGCATCAGTCCTCCCCGGCTTCAGAAGAGCTCGACTCCGACGAGCTGATTAAGACGATGGCGTCATCCATAGGCTTATACGGTGAAATATCAACTACATTGAAGGTGGAAGAAGTGTTGCAGTCAGCTGGTAATCAAATATGATAAGCATTATTGTTGATTTTGGCAAGAATTGGAACAGGACCGATCTTCCGCTTTGCGAGCTTCGAATAAGCTCCTGGTGGAAACCGCTCGCGGCGAAGACGGACCATAACTAGATCTCCTTCCTTGAATAGACGCTCTCTTCGGTGGACGTCTGCAGCCTCTTTGTAACGAGCGTTTGATTTGATAATTTGCTGGCGAACTTCAGCAAGCATTTGAGAGTAGTCTTGCGTAAAAGAAATTGTGGCCTGTGAATGAAATTTAGAGACAATTGAAAGATCAAGAACAGTATTAGGAGCTTTAGTGTAAACTATGTCAAACGGGACCTTTCCGGTAGAGCGATTAGGCATCGCGTTATAGGAAAATTCCGCCTTGGCAAGCACTTCTTCCCATTGTTTCGGCTGTTCCTGTACAAGGCAGCGAAGCATGTTGCCTAATGTCCTGTTTACGACTTCCGTCT
>NW_021408885.1:0-319 GCF_001605985.2 Dendrobium catenatum | reverse complement strand
GCTGAACCAAAGGGGAACGAGATTCTGGAGGAGGAGGATGAAGAGGAGAGTGTTTTCCATCAATGACCGCCACAGGCGGATCCGTTGGTGGGCAAATCAAGGTATCGTGAAGGAATGACAGTAAGGAGAAGGTAGGCTGAACACTTTGGGAGACTACCCGGCCATGGTTGGGCGAAGTCAGGGGGTCCAAATCATAGCTGTCAATGGCGGAAAATAGCGCGCGCCATGGCGCACGGTTCGGCGCGGCGCACCTACAGCGCCGTGTTCATGGCGAGGCGCATGTGTTTAAAATAGTGCGCTCTATTTGCGCCACATGTGA
>NW_021408884.1:0-206 GCF_001605985.2 Dendrobium catenatum | reverse complement strand
AATTGTATAAAAAGAAAATAGATTTTAAAGAAAAAATCTGATCAAATCTAATTAAATCAAATCAGATCAAATTTAACCTTTCTATTTTTTGAAATAGTATGACGTTCTATAAAAAGAAATTAGGTTTTAACGATTTAGGAAAATAAACATAAATTAAATGAAATTTAAAAACCTGACTTTATATAGTATTTTCTGTGTTTTTTACT
>NW_021408883.1:0-357 GCF_001605985.2 Dendrobium catenatum | reverse complement strand
AAAGCTTCCTATTCGGCTCCCGCAAGGCACGCGGTGTGCGCGGCCTCCGCCCAGGCGAACAGATCGCCTATTTCGCGACTTGGCCGGTCCCGCCTGGACCGGTCCACTGGACCGATCTAACAATACTCCCCTCCCGAAAATCCACCTTGTCCTCAAGGTGGAGATATGCTCGTGTTCCGGTGGAGGTGGCCATCCTTGAGGTGACTGAAAATCCTTACTGTATTGCGGAACCAAGGGCTGCACAGAACGAGAAACATCCTCTCCCTCCTCCAAACTGATCGCCTCCATCTTGTGTAGTCCCACCACATAATCTTCCCCCACCTCTTGTATGTCCCTAACCATGGTCTTAAGTGATGT
>NW_021408882.1:0-284 GCF_001605985.2 Dendrobium catenatum | reverse complement strand
TCATATTATGTAAGCACCAATCAAGAAAATGATGATATCTACTATTTTGTGGCTATGATCATTTTTCTAGTTTTAATAAATTTGATCTGGTTTACCATGAGTTACAAGTGATCTGAGTATAATTCTAGATGAGTGTTGCCTAGTTTAAAGACAAATCACAAGCTTGAAATTAAAGCTTCGTACTCATCCTGATTATTGGTGACTTTGAATTCAAAATTTGGGGCTCGAGTAATGATGAATTTTGTTGGGCTTCTAAGAATAATGCTTACACTAACTCCTTCCTC
>NW_021408881.1:0-297 GCF_001605985.2 Dendrobium catenatum | reverse complement strand
TGGTGATAGGCGAGTTGGGGCCAGAGGATTTTGGGTAGCTTGTCTACACGCAAGAAGCCTAAGGCGTGGGCTTCAGGCAGGCTGTTTAGTCAGGCTCATATGAGGGAGAAGGTAGAGATTCATATTCAGGTGCAGTTTCGACCAAGGTGGAAATTACAAGAGCTTATTGAAGCATCAAGAACCTTGGGGAGGCAAGATGGTCGCGAACTTGGAATTGGATGGGTGGATCATGAGAAGTCGCAGGTCGGAGCACGCACGGGTGTCAAGGGCGATCGGTTGGATTGCAACAAGTTCGAG
>NW_021408880.1:0-304 GCF_001605985.2 Dendrobium catenatum | reverse complement strand
GTTCGTCTTGCAGTAAGGACTCCGAATCCTATTTCTATTTTCCAAGATTTTGAGTTTTGATATTTCTGTGCTCAGATTTGTGTTTCCGTTACCGAAAAATGCGCATAATTTTATATTGATGAAAGTTTTACCTCACAACTTTTGATATGTTTCTGAGATGCTTATTCTGCACGATTTGAGTATATATTTTGAGTTTTGTGCGATTTTTATTGAATAGAAAATTATCTGGTTGTTGAAAAATAGTGCTTCAATACAAGTAAAGCTTTATAATGTTGTTTTCTTCGATTTCTGGTAATTTGGTAAA
>NW_021408879.1:0-467 GCF_001605985.2 Dendrobium catenatum | reverse complement strand
TGGGACGGCGAGAATTGTCTCTGTTGATCGTACAGTATGATCAAAATATCAGAATTAAGCCATTTTGATTGAATAATCACAGGATGAAATTAGGCAATATTTTAAACATCGTACAGTACGATCATGATCGTATAGTCGATTAGAACAACTTTTTAAATTCAAATTTTGCCTATTTTAATGCACGACAGGCTTTCTAATTATATCAGATCGTACAGTACGATTAGTTATATTTTAAGAATATTTTTTTTAGGAAAATTAAATATTTTAATTAATTTTTGCTACATCATATCATACATTACGATCCAGATCGTACCGTACGACATATAGAAAAATTAAAATATTTAGAATCCTTTTATGCTCCCTTTATGTGTGTGCATGGTCAACAAACTAACATACATCATTACAAGATTTGACTCAAGAAATGAAAATTACAGACTCATTTAATACAACTAATTCTACACGATCTT
>NW_021408878.1:0-353 GCF_001605985.2 Dendrobium catenatum | reverse complement strand
GTTCTCTAGACCTGGTGATGTAGTGCTGTCAGACAAACTGGGGACAGAGAATGGAGCGTTGCAACGCTCCAAACCAAGCACTGCAAGGTAGGCAGGACAGTTTTCTTGTTTCATAAAGGTTTGAGTCCCTTGGTGGTTTTGAGGAGTTTTTCTTTGTTAGTTCATGTATAAGAATGGAGCAAGAGTGGAGGGAGATAAGGAGATAGTATGAGAGAGTAAAAGAGAAAGAGATACGTACAAATTTCTCCCAATTTTCATAGTGGATATTTTTTTCTAATTTTGGGTTTATCCATATTTAATCTTGATTTCTTTCTTTTTGCTAAATTTTCTCTTCCTTTTTTATGTTCTATGAT
>NW_021408877.1:0-274 GCF_001605985.2 Dendrobium catenatum | reverse complement strand
GCTATCTATGAGCAAATCACACACCTTCCCACTAATAGTACACCGAGTTTTAAAAATGGCGTGACGCTGGGAAGTTCCAAACTGACGAGGTGCCAGTAGTAATTTCTCCAGAATTCCTATGAACGGTTCCCCTTCATCAGCTTGCACGTCTACTGCTTCCTCATCTCGTTCGGTGTCGACACCTTCGGGTTCAACACCGTCTTCCATTTCAGCTAGTTGCAATTGCTATTGCTGTGAACACTCATTGGACTTGTGTCCTGGTTGGAAACAGCGA
>NW_021408876.1:0-251 GCF_001605985.2 Dendrobium catenatum | reverse complement strand
GAAGACCCATGCACGCCTTTCTCTGGCGTGGTGGGGGCACAAAGATTTTACGGCCGCGGTGTCCTCGAAAGAGGGCACCTACAGTGCACGCTTTTCTCTAGCGTGGCGGGAGGCCCAATTTTCCGTTGTTTTTCCCCTAAATGGGGGAGACGCCGGGAGGCTGCCGAAATTTCGGGTAAAATACTGTTACGCTCGGACCTGATTTGAACTCAAGAAGAACAAGCAGTGGGACTCAAATGAACAAGAACAGA
>NW_021408875.1:0-213 GCF_001605985.2 Dendrobium catenatum | reverse complement strand
CTGTTGACTTGCTGACAGAGGATTGAGTTCAAATATAAATTCATTTCTTAACATGCATAACTTTTTCAGACATCACATGTGTACCTACAACATGCTTGTCGGGACCCATGCGGGTATAGGTTGTTACATGTATTTTGCATTATATGATTGTTATATGTATGCAGTGGGTGTACGCAATGCATCTACATGTATCACATATATTAGCCTATACAT
>NW_021408874.1:0-221 GCF_001605985.2 Dendrobium catenatum | reverse complement strand
CTTTGATTTAGCCCTACACGAGCATGGTCACCTGCTTAAAATTTTGTGAGTACCCATATCATTCCTAACATAGGGATATTTTATCGTCCATCATATCAATTCTCATATTGTAGAAATAAGTAAATAAAAAAACGCATCAACCATTACAACCAGCATATAGTGAAAACCTACAAGAAAGCTCGTCAAATAGCGATAAGAAAATAAACATCGACCTAACATAA
>NW_021408873.1:0-277 GCF_001605985.2 Dendrobium catenatum | reverse complement strand
TGTCCCTGGTGGTGAAAATTTTTGGGGAAAATATCCCATTTCATGTAATCAGTAATGATTTGAGAAGACCATGGGATAAATTTGGCAAATTCCATATTACGGGACTGGGACTTGGATGGTTCTTATGTGCTTTTGAAGAACCTGCTGCTTTAGAAAGCATTCTTTTAGGTGGCCCTTGGCTTATCAGGGGACAAGTTATTGGCTTGGACAGATGGTCCATGAACTTCAATCCTACATCGATGAAGGGGATTGCAGCACCCGTGTGGATTAGATTAAA
>NW_021408872.1:0-324 GCF_001605985.2 Dendrobium catenatum | reverse complement strand
GATGAGTTAAACAAAAAGCATTTGGAATTAATTGATGAGCATAATACATTAAAATCTTCACACACCTCACTTAATTCTGATCTTAAGAAATCTAAATAGATTGAGAAAAATTTGAGGATTGATAATAATGCATTAAAAAGAACTAACTTGAGGATTCAAAATGATTTGGATACATGTAAGAAAAATCGGATAACATTTACTTTTGATCCAAAGCCAGAATCTAGGAAGAGGCATTTAACTCAAATCATTTAAGAAATCATTTTCCTGGAGTTAGATGTTTTTCTTGTTGCATGCTAGGACACATCTCACACACTTGCACCGTTC
>NW_021408871.1:0-213 GCF_001605985.2 Dendrobium catenatum | reverse complement strand
CGAACAAATGGGCGTATTTGAGTTAGAGAGAGAAAACAGGAGGAATGTGTGGAACGACTAAGTGAGAGAGAGGAGAGAGGAGAGAGGAGAGAGGAGAGAGGTAAAACTTTTTTTGGGAAATTGAGAGAGGTAAAGCAGAGTGATGATTGAGAGGAGAGGTAGATCTGACAGAGGAGAGAAAGTATAGAAATTTTTTATAATTAAATATTAAAT
>NW_021408870.1:0-248 GCF_001605985.2 Dendrobium catenatum | reverse complement strand
AACTAAGAATATCTAAGAATTTTGAAAAAAAGATCTAACTTGCAAAAAATAAATAAAAAAATGGCCAATGACGCCAAATCAAAAAATATGCATTGATGCCAAATTAAAAAAAACTATACACAAAGTGTATCAAAAATCAAAAGATGCATAAAGAGTGTCAATCAATTGACAAGAGGCATAAAATGAGTCCACCAAAAGCAATCTTCCTTCTTTTTTAAAATTTTTAAATATTAGAAGAATTCAAGTGT
>NW_021408869.1:0-220 GCF_001605985.2 Dendrobium catenatum | reverse complement strand
TTACTGAAAAATGCATTAAATATCTCAAAATTGCATCTGCATAAATCATGGCCTACACAACCCTACACTCCATAATACATATCAACCTATATTTCCAAAAACGAAATTGAAGATTGCAGAATTAAGGAATTGAAGAGGCCAATATCTTATTGTAAATATATCAAACAGCAAGAAGAATGAGAAGAAGAGGAGGAAGAAGAAGAATGAGAAGAAGAAGAGT
>NW_021408868.1:0-879 GCF_001605985.2 Dendrobium catenatum | reverse complement strand
TTTGAGAATATAGAAGATCCAGTAAGCTGATCAAACAGATCATCAATCCTTGGTAATGGATACTTATTCTTTATTGTGACTTTATTCAATTCTCTATAATCAACACACATACGCATTGTACTGTCCCTCTTCTTCATAAATAAAATATGTGTGCCCTAGGGTGAGACACTCGGATGAACAAATCCTCTATCCACCAACTCCTGAAGCTGGACTTTCAACTCTGTAAGTTCTTTTGGTGTCATCATGTACATAGCTTTAGATATTAGAGTTGTACCCGAAAATACGTCAATACATAACTCAATGTCTCTGTCCATAGGTAAACCAAAAAACTCCTCAGGAAACATCTAAAAAATCTTGTACGATTGGGATATCAAAAATAGAACCCATATCTATATTCATATCTCAAACTGATGCCAAAAACACCATACAACCCTTCTTGCACGATCTTCTTACTTCCAACATAGAAATCAAATAGGATAAAACGCCTCTTAATCCTTGAAATACCCATCTTTCACCATCTATAAACAATATAACTTTCTTTTTCAGATAATCAATCTGAGCCTCATACAGACTCAGCCAATTCATACCCAAAATAACATCATATGAAGAAATCGACAGAAAAATCAAACAGGACTTCCACTTCTTTCCAGAAATTTCAATCTCACATAAACAAAACTTTTGGGCTATTAAATTATTTTTAGCCGGCAAAATAATACAAAGCGAAACAGGTAATGTAACGAAATCCAGTTGCAAAGCATCAAAATAATGCTAAAAAATAAACGAATAATAAGCTCCAGAATCAAACAAAACATGACAGGGATATTCAGAAATATAAATCATACCAGTCACCACATCTGGAGCATCTCGAGCTTCTTGCAA
>NW_021408867.1:0-559 GCF_001605985.2 Dendrobium catenatum | reverse complement strand
TTACCTTGCCAGATGTAGGACCCATCACCTTACAAGCTCCTACTTCACCCCCCAAGGTATATGTCCCTCACCCTGTAGAGGATGCCACTCTTCTGACTACTAGTTCTGGGATAGTCGAAGAGGAGAGAACTGACCATGATCTAGAAATAAAAGATGAACCAATTTTAGAGCCTCAGCCATATTCTAATCCAAAGCTTACAGAAATCATCTCCAAGTTAGATTCTAAAGAACTATTTAACATGGCTGAATATAAAGGGTACTTTCCCTTCGATCCCAAGTGAATTGGGGATAGACCGGTCAAGAAGGTAGTACAAGAAATAAGGAATATTCTATTGAATAAAGAAAAATGGCCACTTTTGACCCAGATCTGGAAGACCTCCTCGGAGATGAGGATGATTATGTTGGTAGCATTTATATGGTTGAAACTAGGGGGTCTAATAAAGAAGTTGATCCCAGCAAGCGTTGACCTATTAGAGATGATGATTAACCTACTATTGAGTCAGATTCATATGAGTCAGTAAAAGCTAGAGATGAGGAGCATATAAGAATCTTGGAGACT
>NW_021408866.1:0-240 GCF_001605985.2 Dendrobium catenatum | reverse complement strand
GATATATATTATACATATAAATATTAGAGAAAACAAATAAATTAGAGAGAGAATGAGGGGTTTTTTGTTGGTGGCAGTTTAAAGAGATGGTTTTGCTGGAGTTTAGTTGTGCATGATTGGCTCTACTTGAATGGAGAAGAGAGATTTGCTTTTGTGAGGATCAAGTAGTGGCGGAGTCAAAAGTTTTATTAAGGATGGCTAAATTAAAATAGTTTCATTTATCGTCTTATTATTGAAGCC
>NW_021408865.1:0-276 GCF_001605985.2 Dendrobium catenatum | reverse complement strand
CTATATTATGAACATATATAAAAAATCAACACATACACTGTAAAATACTTACATGTTCAAAAATACTCCAATTGCGTTCGCATCCAGATGAACTACATGTTAAATTTAGAACTTTGATAGCAAAGCTTTGTAAATTGGGAGCTCCTTGTCCATATGCCAACCACCAATCAGCTGGAAGAAATGAATTTTTTTTCAATATTATATAACAAATCAGTCTTAATTTTTTTGTAAATAATGATACCTGGAGATCGGGTAGTTCTTTGTCTTACAGCTGGA
>NW_021408864.1:0-270 GCF_001605985.2 Dendrobium catenatum | reverse complement strand
CAATATTACGATTTGAAAAATTAGCCATGGATCAAAAATTCGAAAGCTTTTAAAAACTTATTTTTTGAAAACTTCTCTGATACCACTTAAAAGTTCGTTAGGGATGTTAGGCCCCTTATGAACTTGCCTAAGGCTAACTAAGAGGGGGGTGAATTGGAAAAGAAGAATCTTTAAATTAAAACATAAACTAAAACCAATATCACCACAATAAAAACCAAATGCGGGAATTAAATGTGGAAGTAATAAAGAAAGAACACACCGGATTTATAG
>NW_021408863.1:0-206 GCF_001605985.2 Dendrobium catenatum | reverse complement strand
CAAAACCCATTCGGCTGGATTTAGCATAAATCCGACTTAAATCCCGCTATACATCTGATATCAAATTACCCCGAAATGAACCCAATACTCCTTTGTTACTATTCGACTAAGCTCCTTCGACGACTACCCTAGCAAACCCGATAAGATTCCTCTGTCCCTCTCTATTTATATGTAATATGCATACATACATATATAATTATAATTAT
>NW_021408862.1:0-338 GCF_001605985.2 Dendrobium catenatum | reverse complement strand
AACAACGACGTCAAGCAGTGGTCCGACGGAGGTGAGGGCCTCAAGTGGTGGTCTGGCAAAGCAACGGCGTCAAGCGGTGGTTCGGCGGAGGTGAGGGCCTCAAGTGGTGGTCCGGCGAAGCAACGACGTCAGGCGGTGGTCCGGCGGAGGTGTGGGCCTCAAGTGGTGGTCCGGCGGAGCTGAGGCCCCTCTCACTATTTATAGATTTCTAGAGTGGCATGGCCCGTAAATAGATGAGAGATCAAGGGTAAATGGGGAGTGGTTGGATGGACTGCCGATGTTGAATCCCTTGATCATGAATCGTTTGATGGACATTTGAATGTCTTAGTGATGTCGGA
>NW_021408861.1:0-236 GCF_001605985.2 Dendrobium catenatum | reverse complement strand
AATCTCTTTACCAGAAACACAGGTAGATACTATCATATAGTCCTCAGATTTCAATGCACAAAAAAAGCAAGTTTAAGCACTTAGCATTCAATTGGGCTAACTCCCTATCCTCATTGCTCCATTCATTAAAAGGTATTAGAGTTTTCAAACCATTAACAGTTTTAAACGGTGCAACATATCCATCATTTACTAACATCCTCATGTGGTAATCTATAGATTGCAAAAATGTAGACATT
>NW_021408860.1:0-241 GCF_001605985.2 Dendrobium catenatum | reverse complement strand
AGCTTTTCAACATCTATCATATTTTACTAATTTCACTACACTAACATAGATAATTAAAATATAAATACATCCAATATTTATACAATGATTCAAGCCTAAATGATGTATAGAATAGTCATGGTGTTCAACTAAAAAATGCTTATAACTATAATTACATTCTGACTACAAAAAGAAAAACTTATAGATACAGAAAGAAAACCTAAACCTACAGCCCATATCAACCTCACTCCACTTGTTTCCT
>NW_021408859.1:0-360 GCF_001605985.2 Dendrobium catenatum | reverse complement strand
TCTAATAAGGAAGCTGAGCCCAGTAAGCGCCGATCTGACAAAGATGATGATGCACATGCTATTGAGTCAGATTTGGATGAGTCCGTAAAGGCCAGAGATGAAGAGCACATAAAAAACTTGGAGACTCAACTCGCAAGCATGATGTCACAAGTTAGGGAGATGCAAGAGAAGCTGGATAAGTCACAGCAAGAGTCTCTTAAAATCCACCAGTCAGCTTGAGAGCTCACAGAAAAGGCTAAAAGGGTAGAATTTAGTTCCAGACCTCTCGAGTCACCACCTGTGACTCTTCCTTGTCCAGTAGAAGCACCTCCAGTTCACCCCGTAGTTTCCACCACTCCTCCGATCCTGCCTCAGAAGGAT
>NW_021408858.1:0-238 GCF_001605985.2 Dendrobium catenatum | reverse complement strand
CTCATGGCTATTCGAGCAATGAAATTGTTCCATAAATTTTGGAAGTTTGAAGCTAAAGGGATTGTCATTGAAGGGGACAATCAAAATGCGATCAAGCACCTGCAAAGATCGGTGAAGAAAGATCAGCACAACAAGGATAATTTGGAAGATTTCTCTTTCATGGAGGATTTCGGTATGTTTCATTTTCATTGTGTTCCTAGAAATTGTAATCGTTTAGCAGACTTTTGTGCTAAATTGG
>NW_021408857.1:0-382 GCF_001605985.2 Dendrobium catenatum | reverse complement strand
TAAAATTTATTTAATAAAGGAATCATATATATTTCTTAATTAAGCTGATATCTTTATCTAAAATATAAGTAAATAATTTTAATTGATATTTAACTTCTGAACAAATCAAACCATGTAATTAAATATCTATGGGCCTCTAAGATATTGTTAAGTTAATATAAAAATCTTTAAGCTATCCTTCTTGGTGAATCTTGAGTTCTTGCAGCTCAAATTTCGAAGAGGTTCTGCAATGTACATCACATATAAATAATTATCTTTTATATCCATCAAACCAGTACACCTAAAATAATTAGCACAAAAATTAGAACATTAAAGAATATATTTTCTATCAATAAAATCACTTTAATAGGTCATGAGGAAGATAATGCCAATAATAATAAAA
>NW_021408856.1:0-383 GCF_001605985.2 Dendrobium catenatum | reverse complement strand
GTGGCATTTCCACAAACACCTTTAGTCCAACTGGTTGCAACATGATTCATGGCTGAATCCTTTGATTTTATACACCAATTTCCTAAGCTTCCAATAGCATCCACATTCAACTCAGAATTCTCTACCATTCCAGCACAATCATTCAAAGCCATATTAACGTCGGCACATGAGGCATTATTGTTCGAATCATTGACCTATTCATGGAGTTTGATGGCTTGCTCCAACGCCAACGGGAAATCACGATCATCCTCCAGGTCCTGTTCCTCGGAACCAGCATCGCACTCTAACATTTCTTCATTGCCATCGCAGCTTCAGAATCATCCATTTCATCATTCGAATTGCAGTGGGTGAGCTCTTGGGCACTTCGATCGCAAGCCATATGG
>NW_021408855.1:0-397 GCF_001605985.2 Dendrobium catenatum | reverse complement strand
AAATCTTCAACTTTTCCACCAACATGTTGATTTAAATCTACTCTAATATAAACTTTTTCTTCAAGAGATACCTTTCTATTAATCTTCTAGGAACAGTTAAAGAGAAAAACATTTAAATAATTTGAAATCCAACCTTGCAAACTGATTTGTGTATGCAATATTCGCTGCACATTGTATGGCATCCAAAAGCTAAGAAGACTATATTCCAAGAAGGAAGATCATGACGAAGAAAGAGATGAGGAGATTAGGATTTAGTGAGCGCGGATAACAAAAGGATCAATGAAATAACAAAAAGTAAAAAAAGCTTTTTTATAACATTATGCATGAATTCCCCATAGTGATAAGGCAGGAATGGGCAAACTAAAAGTTCAAGGCCACCATGAAATGCCACAACATC
>NW_021408854.1:0-279 GCF_001605985.2 Dendrobium catenatum | reverse complement strand
GCCTTTTTCCCTTGTCAACTGCCGACACTACTGCCTTTTTCTCAAAAGTCTTAACCATTCTAGGACCTTTTTTTTCTTCAGACTGCTCTAGTAGGAATGGCATCTTATGAGCCTCTTCCTGTAGATTGCTAGCTTTATTAAGTAGTTTTTTAAAAGTTTTAATGGTGAAACCCTTCAGGAGGAAAGCAACAGCGCCATGGATATTCTTAAGAAGGATCTCCACCGCGTATTGCTCTTGCAATTGGGGTTCACACTTCATCGAGAGGTTTCTCCACCTCA
>NW_021408853.1:0-1631 GCF_001605985.2 Dendrobium catenatum | reverse complement strand
GCCGAACCACCGCCCGACGTTGAAGATATGTCAATCCAGTGTCAGGCTACCAACTGACGCCCGAATTTTCAAATAGCAACGGAATTCTGTCAGTCCACCGAGTGATGTTGAACTTTCATCCCCGTTTGTCACTAGATTTCAACCAAACGGTTAGCATTTGTTATCTGATCGCCCTCAGGTGTAATCTACCCAAACACTACTGGAATCATTTCAGACTGGGCTAAGCCATGTGGTTTTTCCCCTTTTTAGGTTTTACATGTAAAAATATATTGTGTTCTCTGTGTGTGAGCTAGATATTCGTGCAACGCTAAGACGCAGTATGCATTATTCTTAAACTCTATCGCGGCATATACTAGCGCCGCCTTTTTTTTATTTGTTTGATAGCAAATCTACGCAATTTGTGGTTGCAAGTTCATTGAAAAGCGAGTTGAAGAAACCCATACTTAAAAAGATAAAGGAAACACCGAGAGAGAAAGCTCCACAAAAATCAACACTCAGACCTTTAATCAACCCAACCATACATAAGCACAACAAAAATAAAGAATACCTGGCTTGAAGAAAACAGAAAGACCAAAATCTATTGTTCTCAGGGGCGAATCCTCTTTCTGGTTCACGAACAGAAAATTCTCAGGTTTGAGATCCCTATGCATGACACCCATCGAATGGCACGCCTCTATAACCCCAACAATTACCCTAGTAAGCTCCGCTGCCGCCTTCTCCGAGAAATGTCCCCTCTGAATAATCCGATCAAACAGCTCCCCTCCAACACAGAGGTCCATCACAACATGCACAGCTACCGCGTCCTCATAAGCATCAATAATAGAAATCACATTGGGATGCCCGGCCAAATGATGCATTATCTGAATCTCCCGCCTCACATCATCGACATCCTCCTGCGTGACAAGCTTCCTCTTGGCGATCGACTTGCAAGCGAACTCCTTCCCCGTAGCTTTCTCAATGCAGAAGTAGGTCGTTCCAAACTGCCCTTGCCCCAGCTTCCGCCCGAGGCTATATAAGTCCTTGAGACGCCCAGTTCTCCTCTGGAGAACAGAATCAGCCATGAGACCGGCGCTGGATACCCGCTTTACGTGCGTGGGCTTCTTCCGGGAAGGGGATGTCTCCGACGCTGCCTGCGGTGGAGACGACGGCTTGGCTGATGGGGCATCGTTGGGGACCTCGACGACCTCCAGCAGCTTATCAGTCCCGATGGATTCCGCAATGGCCGTGGGATTTTGAGGGGTGGATGGAGTTGCGGAAGGTGTGGAGAGGGAGGATGCGGCTGCAGCGGCATGACCGCGGCCCATGACCGCAGCGGAGACGGACTGGAAGAAACCATGGCGACCATTAGCGCAGTTGTTCCCCATCGGGATCGGATATTGGTGATCCCGTTGGCCGAATCAGCGCGCCAGCGATCGCCGTAAGCCTAATAAAGCGTAGGCGCTGGGCATAGCCGGTTGGGATTGCACCGGCATTCGGAGTAGGGCCTCGGCCTCGACTTTCGAACTTCAGAGGACGGGGTACTGGTGGAGTTTCTCAAAAGACCAAGCAGTTGGCCTCGCATTAAATAACTCGCATTTATGAAAAAATATTTTTTTTTAGTTGTTAATTTGTTATAATAAAATAATATAAAT
>NW_021408852.1:0-247 GCF_001605985.2 Dendrobium catenatum | reverse complement strand
ATACGATGAAATGCCGGGCTTGTCTGCCAATGTAGTAGTTCATAAACTTGGAATTCGGCATGACGCCATTCCTGTCAAACAAGCTCCACGACGCATGCGTCTGGAGATCGAACAACAAGTCATTTCTGAAGTCAAGAAATTGGCCGAGGCTGGATTTATCCGGGAGGAACAATATCCTTCTTGGGTAGCCAGCTTCGTGCCTGTTCGAATGAAAAATGGTCAAATCCGGGTCTGTGTTGACTATAGA
>NW_021408851.1:0-209 GCF_001605985.2 Dendrobium catenatum | reverse complement strand
CCACCCCTTCCCCATTCTTCAACCGCCGGCCCCTTCCCCTTTCCCTCACATGTTTCAAATTTTGAAATTCGAATTAATTGAATTTCAAAATTTTCAAATTTGGCCAAAGTCAAATTAGGAAAGTTTTCAAATTTAAATCAATTTGAAATTCAAATTGAAGTGGATTTCATAATAAAGTTTCCTAAGGCTTATGTGTTGATTTGGAAGGT
>NW_021408850.1:0-313 GCF_001605985.2 Dendrobium catenatum | reverse complement strand
ATCAAAATCTCAAACTCGGGGTCATGGGTTGCAACATGGGATTCGTTCCGATCGAGTTTTGTTGTGACAGCTCACCCCTCCTATTGACCCCATCTATAATAATAGGGTTTGATTCCAAAAAAGGAGCCTAAGAGACCGCTGCCACATCCAGGGATGGTAGCAGGCGTGTAAATTGCCCAAACTTAATATGTGGATGTAGTGACCATAAATAATAATATCAGGCTCTTTGAGTCTAGTAATTGGAAAGAGTACAATCTAAATTTCTTAACGAGGGTCCATTGGATGGCGAGGTGATAAACCAATAACATCTGGC
>NW_021408849.1:0-384 GCF_001605985.2 Dendrobium catenatum | reverse complement strand
ATTTAATGAACAGAGTTCATGGGGAATCATAAAAAAATATTAAAAAGCACTTCCTTAAAAGTTAATTAAAATTAAGTGTTCAAACCTAGGGTTTCGATTTATACCTCATTTAATGGACGGTTTGACCCGTTAAAGGATTTGTTGCATTTGTGGACTGTCCATGCTCCCTTTTATTAAAGACACCTCGAGCTCACGACACCTGGATCGAATGCAAAAGAAGCTTGAACGGATTCAAGCTTGGTTTCTCCGGGAAACTCGCCGGAGAGGGCTCTGACCGGCGGGATTTGAGTGGGGATGTTTTTAAGAGTCTCTGGGGAGCTCAATAGAACAGAGGTTTTGGCTTGAGAAGTTGAGAGTGGAGAGAGAACGGCTAGGCTAGAATGA
>NW_021408848.1:0-281 GCF_001605985.2 Dendrobium catenatum | reverse complement strand
CTCTCAAACTTCACCCTTTCCTCTCTCCCTTTGAAGTCCTCTCTTTAAGTTTTCTCCAAAAGAATGAAGACATAATGGCTGTCAAAAGACTCTTACAAAGTCTTATGATAGTGCTTAAATAGAGGGCTCAAAAACCCTAAAAATACTCAATTCAGCCGTCAAATATCGTACCGTACAATCTCAAGATTGTCCCGTACGATGTGTAGAAATTGACTTGTTAGTACTGTACGATCCAGTTAGTACAGTACGATCCAGTTCGTACAGTACGATCCAGTTCGTAC
>NW_021408847.1:0-314 GCF_001605985.2 Dendrobium catenatum | reverse complement strand
ATCAGAGAGGAACAGTAAGGGAACGAGGTCTCACAGAGGGATTCAATATCGACCGTCCATTCAAACCACTCGCAATTTATCATTAATCTTCATCCTATTTACTAGTCATGCCACTCTAAAAAACTAAAAAAAGTCCCCTCATTCCTCATGGAAAGGAGGCTCCAAGAAAGGAAGACATGAAGAGAAGGAAGAAAGTTCTTTTCCCACAGGACACCTCCTCCACCTCCCGGCCATCGACCGTCGTCGAACTATCACCGAACTTATGCCAAGCCACCGACTGATGCTGAACTTCCATTCATCACCAAACTTCCGAC
>NW_021408846.1:0-398 GCF_001605985.2 Dendrobium catenatum | reverse complement strand
AGACAATTATCTCCTATTGAGCACATAGAACGAATAGAAACTGGCTTGAAAAATTTTCTAAGTCCTATTCATCTGGGACGAAATTAAATATCGTCCAGGACGATCTGGTCTCTGTAAAATTTTTGTCCAGACAAAATTAATTATCATCAGAAAATGAGTTGCTCTTTATAAAATTTTCGTCCAGACAAAATTAATTATCATCCAGGATGATCTGGTCTCTGTAAAATTTTCGTCTAGACGAAATTAATTATCGTCAGAAAACAAGTTGCTCTCTATAAAATTTTCATCCAGACGAAATTAATTATCGTCCAGGATGATCGGGTTTCTATAAAAATTTTGTCCAGACGAACCAATTTTCGTTCAGACGATTAACCGACTTAGAACGGTTTTCAGCAATT
>NW_021408845.1:0-278 GCF_001605985.2 Dendrobium catenatum | reverse complement strand
GAGAGGCTTGGGCATGTCATGTATGAGAGGAGGGAGGTTTGGATGTGTCATGTATGAGAGGAGGGAGGCTTGAAATGTTTTTTGGTTGAGGGAGAGGGAGAGTGGTGGTTATGGATTGAGGGTGAGGGAGAATGGGTGGTTATGGGTTGTTGTTGAACTCTTTGACCGTGGACCGTTCGTTGGACATTTGAATGTCTTAATGATTTAGGAATTTGGTGATCTTGGACTCATTGGATTCTTCTCGTTGAGCAGTTCGATTCGAGTATAAGCTCGTCAAA
>NW_021408844.1:0-222 GCF_001605985.2 Dendrobium catenatum | reverse complement strand
CCGGCCGGTCCGGTCCGGTTTTAAAAGCCTTGATAATGAGGGTTCAAAAGCTCGTAAATCAAACCAAGTTGCATTCCCCGCTAAAACAACACCGATTGAAAAAACCAGCAATTCTTCTTCTCCTGAGCCAAGAAGCCTAGCATCCAAGAAGCGAAGAAGAAGAAACCCTCCATGGAACCTCCCGGTCAAATCCCCTGTTCCGGCAATTGCCTCGTCCACCTA
>NW_021408843.1:0-251 GCF_001605985.2 Dendrobium catenatum | reverse complement strand
CTTAACTTAATATTATGCTTCTCTTTTAATGGCCAACTTTTTGCACCATAAAAATATTGCAGGTTTAACCACCATCTTATAGAATTTTCCCTTAGGTTGAGGGGGACTTTTCTATCTCACAATAAGCCCAATGCATTCCTCTACTTCTACCTATGATGCATGGACACGGACACGGTGACGCGGACACGACATGACACGGACACGGGACATGGCTTTTTTTTTTTAAATATAGGACACGGGTACGACGCGGA
>NW_021408842.1:0-208 GCF_001605985.2 Dendrobium catenatum | reverse complement strand
CTCTTAATTTTATATGAATTAATAATATAGTTATAAAAACATGAATAATTTTTCATAAGAGATAATATAAAATAGTATTTTTTTTCTTGTAGGTTTTTAACTGCTTTGTAATATGAGTTGAATTTGTGTTTATTTGCATGTTTTTTTACTGTCTAATTTGATGCAATTGTTAATATACTTTATTTATAAAATAAAGTAGATACCTTCT
>NW_021408841.1:0-414 GCF_001605985.2 Dendrobium catenatum | reverse complement strand
ATATAACAGGTTTTACTATGACTGAAGAGTTAATTTAACAAATTCTGTTCAAATTTTAATTTAATTTGGTTCTAATCAAACTATTTAATCTGAATAATTTTGATTCAATTTTAATTGGCTTATTATGAGTCAATTTGTGCTAATTGGGCCTATCGTCACTTAAATTGAACTCGATTTGAGTCAATTCAACTCGGTAGCCTGTCGATTTGTGTCAACACACTTTGAGACGAGTTGATTTAGTCTAAATTGTGTTAAAATTAGGTAAATTTTAATTTATGTGAAGTCAATATGGTCGAAACGAGTTCAAATGGTGTCTGATTTTATTCTAAACATAAATTCAGTGCAAATTATCTCGCGATGAATTGGGTCGAATTAGAAGGATGAGTCAATGCTATGTCAGTGGGTATCCACCTA
>NW_021408840.1:0-256 GCF_001605985.2 Dendrobium catenatum | reverse complement strand
AGATCAACATTAGTCTATTTTTTTGTGCTTTAGTCATAGTTGTTAGCACTAGACATTTGCTAGAGGATGTACCTTGGTGCATGGTTTTTGTTGATGATATTGTTCTTGTTGATAAGACTAGAGAGGGAGTTGAAGGTAAAATTTTATTATGGAGATCAACATTAGTCTATTTCTTTTGTGCTTTAGTCATGGTTGTTAGCACTAGACATTTGCTAGAGAATGTACCTTGGTGCATGCTTTTTATTGATGATATTGT
>NW_021408839.1:0-234 GCF_001605985.2 Dendrobium catenatum | reverse complement strand
TTGGTAGGAAGGTTTGAGAATATGGAGGAGATAATGAAGCGGATGTTGGAGCTTCATACTAAAATACTCACACCATAAGCAAAGAGGGATCAGGAAGATGACATGCTGAGGGAGGATGGAGAGAGAAAACTTTAGGAGGGGAGGAGAAAATACCCCATTCGGAGCCATTACCGAGAAGGGGGATGGGTAGGGAATATGCAGGTATAAGGGAATGGAAAGATCAAAGAAGAGAAC
>NW_021408838.1:0-1411 GCF_001605985.2 Dendrobium catenatum | reverse complement strand
CTAAACAAGAAAATTGAAAAGAGAAAGGGAAAATCTTAAATTATATTTCAGCATTTTTATAAAAGGGAGGAAGTTTCCTTTTCTCACCCTAAAAGAGGACTATAATTAGGATTTTAATTTGAATTTTCAAATTCAAAATTGAGTGGAAAATTGTCTAACTATAAATTATGAGCCGGCCCTCAAATTAAGGAAGAATATAAATTTTTTGGAAAGTAGTTAGTTAAAGCAGACTCCATATGGGAAAAAAATTGGGAAATCCTTTGCCACCATGTGGAGGGCGGACGGCGGCCAAGCCTGGATGGGCCTAAGGTTATGGAGCGGTCGGGGGGCATCTTGGCCGGCGGTTTGCTGGAGATGCGAGCGAGCGGGCAAGTTTGGGACCAGAAATGAGAGGCGATAGTGAACGAGCGGCGATGAATGGAGGAGTTTTGGGTGGGGAGAGTAACTTGTAGGGGAAGTTCAAGGGAGAGAAGTCGACGATCTAGGGGACGAGCGAGGGGAAAGAAAATTTCAAGCTTGCCAAACCACAAATCTTTTCTCCACTTAGAACTCACTGGAAGAGATCTACGACGCTCTCTTCCTCAAGAACTCACAAAGAGATCTTAGGAATCTCGAAACTCACAAAGAGATCCTTCCACTTCCTCAATAACTCACAAAGAGATCTTGGGAATTTCGGAACTCACAAAGAGATCCTTCTCCGCTCATGAACTCACTAAGAGATCAAACGAGTAGAATAAAATTTCATTAACAATTCATCATCCCATTACATAAGAAAGGGCCTCTATATATAGGCCTAAGAAACTAAAACAAGACATATTGATGGGGACATCAGACTTCGACGTGTACCATCGCCGACGCCGGAGATCAACGGCCACGATCATGATCTGTATTTTCATCATTTTATGTAGTAGTTTTTTTTTTATGTTTTTCCGTTTTTGCCCTTATGGGTATTTAATCGCTATTGTAGCCCAAGGGGCATTTTAGTTTTTTGTTTTCTTTGTCATTTGGGGGCCTATATATATGGCCCTTTTCTCATGTAATAGAAGTTTGGATGAAATGAAATTTACTACTTATTCTTTTTGTGAGTTCCTTCCTCCAAGATCTCTTAGTGAGTTCGCCGGAGTAGACTATATCTCTTTGTGAGTTCTAGTTCACCGGAGAAGACTAGATCTCTTTGTGAGTTCCAGTTTTCATACTATCTAATCTTGTGGAAATTCAAAGTGAAGATAATTAAGGTTAGTAATTTTATGGTTGCTCGAATCCTTAAATTTTCCCTCTCTTCCTTCCCCTTTGCATTTGTCGCCGCCTAACCTGAGTTGCTCAAGCCGCCGGCTACCTTGGCTGCTCCTCCTCCCGTCGGCCAGCCACTCTCCAGTGATGTGAAACGTACATGCGATGGAGTTACTTTAGG
>NW_021408837.1:0-215 GCF_001605985.2 Dendrobium catenatum | reverse complement strand
GTAGGACTTCTTAGTCTACCCCCTTGTGGCAATCCCATTTTAGGAAGGGATAATGTATGATCCTTAATCGAGAGTTTTCTCGGGCTCCAGCCTGGGATGTAATTAACCACGGGGGCTTGTGCCCGTGGGAAACTTGGCCCTACATCTACTAAACCCCTCTCAAGCTCTTGTATCGGGCGGGGGAAACCCGTGACTAGGTCGTGTATATTACTACC
>NW_021408836.1:0-325 GCF_001605985.2 Dendrobium catenatum | reverse complement strand
AGGGAAATACTTGGTCAAACCACCTTGTGTTTGAACATTAGTTATAACCCCTGCATACATATCTTTAATGATTTGAATATAAGCGTTATTAGCTCATTTCTTTTCAAGAACTCTTCATAACACTTATCTTGGAACTTTATCATATGCTTTTTCTAAATCAATAAATATCATATGTAGATATTCCTTATTTTCTCTATATTTCACAATCAAAACTTTTAATAAATGTATGGCTTCCATAGTCGACCTACCCGGCATGAACCCAAATTGGTTTTGAGAAACATTTGTATTATGCCGCAACCTATGCTCCATAACTCGCTCCCATAGT
>NW_021408835.1:0-211 GCF_001605985.2 Dendrobium catenatum | reverse complement strand
GTTGAATATGGCCTGGGTTATCAAAGCCAATAATTTTCCTCTCTTTATGTTCCAGTATACTTGATCTATATCTGTGAACATAATATAAAAAAAAAATGATTTTAAAAGAGAGGGAAATTCTTAATTGAGTAGAATCGGTTGCCCTTATCACAAGAGGAACCCGGTTCTACACTCCAAGAGCCCAAAGTCCCTCCAAAATTATCTCCCTCAA
>NW_021408834.1:0-1553 GCF_001605985.2 Dendrobium catenatum | reverse complement strand
TGTGGCAAAGGATATATGATGGTCTAAACATTGGATCAACTGATCTCCGTAATGTGTACAATATTTTCAGGTTAAGCTTCAATGATCTTCCAGCTTATCTCAAGAGTTGTCTCCTATATTGTATTATGTTTCCAGAAGGTTACACGATCCGAAGAAACAAGCTCATAAGGTTATGGGTAGCAGAAGGTTTTGTTCAGAAACAAGGAAGCAACTCATTGGAGGAGGTGGCAGAGGAATATCTTAATGAACTTACTCATAGATGCATGCTTCAGATCCATTTAATAAGTTACCATGGAATAATATCACGATACACCATTCATGATCTTATAAGAGACTTCCTTTTGACAAAATCCAGGGAAGATAATTTTTGTGAGGTGTATCGTGGCGGTGAGTTGAGTGGGGATATTCGGCGTCTTTCTATATCAAACAGTGCAAGTAATCTAAGACTAGAAACTTCTCACCATCTCAGATCAATTATTGTGTTTGATCCCAAAGCTTCATTCAGTAACCTCACGCCGCAAAATCATTTCTCCAGCTTCAGGCTTTTGAAGGTCTTAGATATGAGTTTTGCTCCAATAGAAAAATTACCAAACGAAATCTACCAACTGTTCAACCTTCATTATCTCGGCTTACGTGGCACTAAGATTAAAAAAATTTCCAAATACTTGGGAAGGTTACAAAACCTACAGACTCTGGATGTTTGGAATACAAATGTGGAGAATCTGCCTTCAACAATAGCAAAACTGAAACGTTTGAGGCACATTTTAGCCGGGAAATATTTAATAGTTTCGGATAATCATCTCGATATTTATCCAGTGACGGCTCCTAGAAAGATCTGTGACATTGCGTATTTACAAACCGTCAAATATTTAGCCGCAAATGATGAAATTGTTAAGAACATTGGCAATTTGGCTGAGTTGAGATCGTTAAAGATTGGACGGGTTAAAGAATCTCAAAGTCAGGAATTATTTGTTGCTCTTTCTAAAATGGAGAGACTTAAGAAATTGGCAGTCTATCAATATTCTAAGTCACACATTTTCAATCGGGAAGCCTTACCTTCCCTACCACCCTATCTTCAGAAGCTCACCTTGCAGGGTATATTTGCAAAGGGTAAACTACCTCAGTGGTTTTCGGGACTTGTCCAGCTCCAGACTGTTCGCTTATTCCGTTCTCGTCTTTCAGAAGATTCGCTTCAAGTTCTTGGTCAATTACCTAATCTTTATTTCTTGTGCCTCTATGACGATGCGTATGTGGGGCAAAGGTTATGCTTGCAAGAATGCTGGTTTCCAAAACTTTCAGAATTGCAACTACTTCAACTAAATGAACTAAACTGCATCGAAATAAGAAGAGATGCCATGCCAGAGTTGTCTATTCTATGCTTAAAAGCATGCGTAGAATTAAAGATTGTGCAAGGCATGGAGAACCTCCCTTCACTGACAGAGATGGTACTTGATGAAATGCCCAATGAGTTTATAAAGAGCTTGCATAATACACCAGATAATATTAAAATCAAAGTTGTCAAGAACTGGATCGAAAGAGATGGTATCTGGTTT
>NW_021408833.1:0-352 GCF_001605985.2 Dendrobium catenatum | reverse complement strand
TTCGTCTAGAGTTTCTCATCCGTGGAAGGGTCAGTAGTGGTAAGGAGTTAGCATCTGGTTGTTGGTTCTCTGCCAGCTTCATGAGGAAGCAAAAGGAGATAGGTTCTTTTCCTTGCCGGGGTAGTAAAAAAGGAGGTTCTTATAAAGGCTTCTCCGCCTAGCTTTGGGGGCTAAAGGAGAGTCACGTTTGTAGTGCAATACTCGGAGGGCGCCTCTGGGGAGTGGACGTAGGTTGAGTTAATCAAACCACTATAAATTTCTGTGTTCTTATTTCTTGCTTCCGCACTTTAATTTTTGCATTTATTTTTCTCATGATGTGATTTTGGTTTATGTGATTTTTATTCTTTGTAAA
>NW_021408832.1:0-291 GCF_001605985.2 Dendrobium catenatum | reverse complement strand
GTTAATGTGACTCAACAGACTTGCCCTTGGCATTTGGCATGAGAAAAAGAAGAAATCAGGAGATAAATGTTCATGATTTACTGAACAAATTTTAAAATTATTAAATTAATTGTAATATGAGTTTAATATATAATCAATTAATAAAATTTTATATTATATTTAGCTCAAAATAAATTTATTTTTTTAAGACTTCATAGGACTTAAATTTTGATACGGCATCACAAAATTAGCTTGATAGGGTACGAATCTCGAGGCAAAGCTAGTTGGAAACTTCAAAAATTAATTCCGGGA
>NW_021408831.1:0-218 GCF_001605985.2 Dendrobium catenatum | reverse complement strand
AAAATATCCTTGCTATTTCACCATCCAATTCCTCTTGCTGCTGCAAATTAAAAGCCTTCTCTAGAGGACTACTGGCTACGCCTTTTCTTTTCTTTGTTTCATATCTTTCACTTCTAAATGATAAAGCTTGATCAACTCTCACAGATGAGGAAGAAGTGTGAGATAATCCATGAGTAGATGACAAAGGTACCTCTTTAGGGAGTGTCCTTTGGATCCTA
>NW_021408830.1:0-1314 GCF_001605985.2 Dendrobium catenatum | reverse complement strand
GAGTTTTGTTTATAACTTCATTTCTCATTCCTTTTTTTCCATAATTTGTGGACATGGCCAAATGCATCATAGTTTTCTGTCAAGAGGCCTTATGAATATTTTTTTTAAAGGTGAAAATAAACATGGGTATATGTGAACGTGGACACTTATATAAATGGTTTGATTTATAAATCTTAGCAAATAATTAATTAATTTAATAAAACAACTCAAGCCACTCACACTAAAGAAAAACTAACTATTTGAGGCGGCAAAATCACCACAAAATTTGAGAAATGCATCACAAATCTTGATTTGTGTGATTTGCGAAAGATATCATTCTAATAGTAAAACAAACCAAGCTACTCATACTACAAATATCTGCCACACTATTTTTCCCCTACTGCTTGTAAAGAAGAAATTGAGTTCTTAAAAAAATTTCACTAATGAATGACAGGTCAACTCTGAAATAAATAAAATTGTTTTTAATAAAATTCCTACTTATTTTGAGCGTACTCAATTATAGCCTCGTGTCTAGGAGTGTCAATTGGGATCAACGGGTCTGATTCAGGTCGAATCTGACTTAACATTGTCATAAATGGTCAACCCGAACCAGACCAATTTTTGCAAACAGCCCAAGTTTCCCAAACCAGAATCGACTCTTGTGGGTTACTGGGTTGACTCGACCCGACCCGGGCACGATTCGATCGAGGGCGAGGCCGCGAGAGCTGTGCGAGCTTTGCGACATTATGGGGCATGCATGTTAGGCTTCAAGTGTGGTGTGACTCCACGGTTTGACACGAGGCGACGAGAACGACGACTGGGGCGAGGTCGGATGGGAGTGGGCGACGCGGATGCCACCACACGAGGGTGGGGCGACTGGTGGTGCTGCAACCATGCTAGGTGAGGAGACCAATGCGGCTTTGTGGTTCGATCGTTTGACACGAGGGCTAGGGCAAGATTGCGACTATGCTAGTTGGCACTTGCAGCCGAGTTAATCCCGAGTCAATTTCGGGTTATCGAATAGATCCGGATCTGATCCATTTTTTAAATAGGCTGAAAATTGAAACCCGAATCTGTTCCTATGTTAAATGGGTCAATCCTAACCCCAATTTTTTTAATCGGATTCGGATGAAATTATAGGATCGTGTCAAATTATGACCCCCCCTACTCGTGCAACGAGCCAGGGCTCGTACAAATGTTTGGATTCCGCACCTAAGAATTTCTCTAAAACCAGAAGTGATTGTCCGCTTCGCAGGCAGCAGGGAAGGAAAGGAGGAGCAGAGTGTTTGTGTACAGACACGATGGTGCATAGCGCCTACGACCTGGTGGAGCTCG
>NW_021408829.1:0-294 GCF_001605985.2 Dendrobium catenatum | reverse complement strand
GACCCCACTTGCTCACAATTCCTAACCCTTTTTTTTTTTAAATGGCTGGCCATGCTTAGAGGCCAAATCCTCTCACCTACTATTAATTCATATCTAATTAATCCCTTATTTTCTTTGAAAACCGATGGCCTCTCATGGAATTAATTGGAATTCTCAATTAATTTCCCTCCTCTGTCTAAGGGAAATTCAAATTGAGAATGATCATTAGCTTCCAAACTCTCCACCTCACCAAGCCGCCACCCCGACATCGACCACGATTTCGTCTTTGATGATCAAGGAAGAACGGATAAGACG
>NW_021408828.1:0-280 GCF_001605985.2 Dendrobium catenatum | reverse complement strand
CTTACGAACTGTTACACAATTCTAAACCTTCTTACCACATCTTCGTGTTTTCGGCTGCGCATGTTTTCCTCTTTCTCCCCCTCACACCAAACACAAATTCCAAAATAAATCTGACATGTGTGTCTTCCTCGGGTATTCCAAGACCTACAAAGGTTTCAAATGCCTCAATCCTATCAATTATATCTAAAGAAAGCTCTATATGCATTGTATATGGATGAAGGTAAAGATTGAAAAAAAATACATATATATGAATTTAACAAATTATCCTTGATCTTAAGAA
>NW_021408827.1:0-1408 GCF_001605985.2 Dendrobium catenatum | reverse complement strand
GAACTTTGGATATTACGCACAAGATAGATTATTGTAGCCAGATAAAAAGAATATTAGTTTAAAAAACCAGTTGTTAATATGAGATAGACTTTTGTCTAGAAAAGAAAATTATGTCACTAAAAGAGGTTAGAGGGAGGGAAACCCTCAACGATGTTTCTCCCTTTGACCGATTTAGATATGATAATCAATGGCTTTAAATCTCCAAAATCTAAATGCTTAAAAAAAACTAATCATATAGAAAACATAAAAACAAAGTGAGAACAAAACAATCTAGAATAAAAAGACTAGTACATAAATAACATAACACCAAACTAATTAAAAAATTTTCAAGAAATTATGAAGCAGCAAGTTTAAGCAATTATGAGCTGCGAGCCTCCATATGACCAATTATCCTATGCTCCCACGAGGTCTTTGGTGAGAGCACCCCTGCAAACTCAACAATAGTCAGATTTAGGAACCCAAACTGGTTTGGGTCCCTTCTTAGTAGAATACAATGCAGGTGTGGTATGCTATGAATCATGTACCTTAGATCTCTATACAAAATGTGTACTACGATGAACGGTGCAAGTGTGTGAGATGTGTCTTAGTATGCCACATGAAAAACATGTAACTCTAGGAAAAGGTTTTCTTAAATGGTTTGAGTTATAATGCCTCTTCCTAGGTTTTGGCTTTGGATTTAAAGTGGGAGTCTTCCAATTTCCCTTAAGAGCATCTAACTCATTTTTAATCCTCAAGTTTGTATTTTTTAGAACATCATTCTCAATCCTCAAGTTTTTCTCTTTCTCTTTAGATTTCTAGAAATCAGATTGAAGAGAGGTGTGTGAAACTTTTAATGTTTCATTCTCATTAATTAATTCTGAATGCTTTTTATTCAAATCATCAAATTCATCAAGAAGAGACATGTGATTAGAATCAATCGTTAAATGATCTTTGAGAATAACTTCATACTCTTTTTATAATTTTACAAGTTCCAATTTTAAGTTAGCATGAGTCTTCTTAAGTTTTTTTGTATGATGCATGGATTTTCTCACAAATCTCAAACAATTCATCGTAGGTTGGTTTACATACCTCTTCCTCATCACTTTGCTCAAGATGGTCTTCCCCCATTAAGCACAGGTTTATTATCTCTTCCTCTGGTCCATTCTCAGAAAAATCAGTACCAGATTCTGCCCAGAACGCCTTTAGGACTCTCTTCTTGTCCTTCCCAAACTTAGGTTTCTCCTCGCTCTTTTCATTTTCCTTGCTCGAGTGATCTTGAAGTGTAGGACAATCAGCTTTCACATGTCCAGGCTTCCTGCATTCATAACAAACAACATCAGAAGATACTTTAGAATATTTGTTATCCTTACCTTTTCTCCAATGATGCTTTTGCTTCTTCTTTAGAAAGCTTTTAAATTTCCTTGTGAGG
>NW_021408826.1:0-384 GCF_001605985.2 Dendrobium catenatum | reverse complement strand
TTTCGCCTTCCACTAGTTCACTTTCGACGTTTAATAAAGTCGCTCGATGAGTAATTGAGCCAAGCATTATCTAGATTGAACTCAAGCTCAATAATCCAACGAGCTCGAGCAATAATCCAACGAGCTCTAAATTCTACTCGAACTCGAAACTTAAAAAATGTTTTGATTTATTTGTATCGCAACGGCCATTGCTTCCAACGATGCAATGACTAACGAGTGCTACTGGCAAGTGAATGTAGATAGTCATCGATAATAATTATTTTTAAAAATACTTAAAATATTTAAATTTTTTAGGGCTTTTAAAGATTACTTAACTTGTTTCAAAAATAAAATTTTTTTCTCCCAATCATTGGGGAAGAATACTTCCACAAAATTCTTATTTTT
>NW_021408825.1:0-203 GCF_001605985.2 Dendrobium catenatum | reverse complement strand
TAATAATTTTTGCTCTAAATTGGAAAAAATATAATAAAATAAAAATATTCAAAAATAAATTCAGAAATATAAAAGAACAAGTGAAGGGATGGCCCACTTTATTTGTTAAGGATAAATACATATACCACAGGTGAGCCGTTGTTGAGAGAAACTATTTTGTGCGGACACCGGTCACAGCTCTATGTCTGGATATCGTGGTACGG
>NW_021408824.1:0-6259 GCF_001605985.2 Dendrobium catenatum | reverse complement strand
TTGAGATATTCTCCACCAAGCTAACTCTCTTAACTAGGCTTGCCAAAGTGAGTGGGGCCTACACAAAAATGTCGTTACCCATATATCCAGTGGAAAGAAAGAAGGTAGGCCTTAAAAAGTCGCTACAGGATGAATTTTTATTGGGTGTGGAGTGCGGACGTAGCTTTATGTCTGCAACCCAATAACACCATGTCACGTGGAGCTCACCTTTACCCCACCATTCTAATAACCATGTGTTTTTTACAGCATGGCCCAACGACCCGACCCGCCCTATTCATGAAAAATTGAAAAAAAAAAACATCCCGAAATGAATTTGTATATGTCATTTCAATTTTTTTAAATGATCTGAAACGTTTCAGTTTTGCGCATTCGGGTCTTTTGGTTTTCTACAATACTCCATAAGGAATACTCGCAGGCGATATTCATCTTCTACACGAAGCCACTTCATCTTCAATATATATCTTCTACATGGCGAAGGTATATTTTTTCACAGTGCATAACTATAGTCATCTGTATTTATCACGGTCATCTGGGTACTGCTGGGTACCCTATCTGGGTAAATTGAGTACTACCCCTTCTGTTCATTTTGGAATGCATTGTAAGTTCCATTAGTTCTAGGGTAAGTTGTTAGGGTTTTTTTTTTTTAATTTTTTTTCTATTGAGAGGAAATTGTTTTGTATATGTGTACCATTGTCTACCATCTAAGCAGCACTAGGTACCGTTCTGGGAATTATTGTGAACAATAGGTACTGATCTGTACCTCTCGGTACTACTCGATACCCATGCTGGAATGGATTTTTTTCTGATCAAATACATCATATTACGCAGGGATATGTTCCAAAGATTAGCTTCCATTGTAGAACATCGACATTTAGAGAAGCCTGTGATCATTTGGTTGAAATATTTGGCCAAAACTTTGTTGATAGTTTGACGCAAAATAATCTTCAGCATTTTCTTGTGATGCCATGATACATACAAAATGTTTCGTTGGTTTATAAGTTGTTGTCGTACTGGGATATTAAGAAGCAATATTTTATCATTAAGGATCGGAAGTTACCATTTATTGCCGATAAAATTTTTATGATTTTAGGCCTGCCGAACAGATGAAAACCATTTTGACTTGGGAAGCGCTAGAATCACGGTAAAATTAACAAATGATATTAAGAATGAGGTTCTTAGTTTAGATGACTCAACTCCATTTCCCAATGTAGAGAAGAAATTCATCATTTTCTTATTGTTAAACCTTTTCTATCCTCAGTGTAGCTCGTAATGTAGAAAATTTTTTATCTTATAATTGGCCAAAATCCATTAGAGAATTCCTTTTGGCTGACTTTGATGCAATTGCGAAGAAGTTCAGAAAAGCACAACCACTTGGATACTTGAATGGTTTTGTACAGATTATAATTGTGAGTACATTGGACTAATTTTTTATATATGAATGATGTAGAATCTTTAATTTTCCTTTTTATGCTATCATCCTTATGTTTTGATTGCAGATATAGTTTCTAGAGCACACTACATTCCATAAACCAATGGATTCAAAATCAAGACCACGTTTTCTTCGATGTGGTTGTGATATAATTTATAACGAAGCAGAGGCTACTAATTTATTTGAAGGTCTCAAAGATGCAGATATATTAATTTCTTTTGCCGGAATAACCGGTGAGAAGAGGACATTATTAGCAAGACCTCCCTCTCAGTCCCCACATACATCTATAGATCAAAAATCCATATCAGCTGAAAGATTCCCCAACTTACAACTCACCTTGCACAAACCTTGCGTAGTTATTTCTTCACCTTTGAGATCACCTACACCCTCCAAACCCCCAAGCCCATTCAGACTTCCCAGCCCACCAAGCACCCACAGCCCCCTAGGTCACCTGGGTAGCAACAACCAACTTCCCCTACTAAACTACACCATGTTAGTATTAAAGAATCCCTCCACAAGATATTGGATCAAAACAAAATTCTTCAGAAAAGGTTAGTTCATCTCGAATCAACAACTGCTCTAATAGAACGAAGAATGGCTATATTAGAACATCATGTTTTTGAGCAACGGGAGATTGATAGGAGATTTGAGGCTATGGAGAAGTTTATATTTGAGAACTTCCCAACATTTAAACCCTTGTCCACCCTGGGAGAACACATTGAATATTCATCGACGATTGTGATAGATGAGAAGAAGAAAGTGGTGGATGAAGGCCTTGCTAGAAATATAATTGTCATTGAAAGCCCTTTTAAACCCAATGTACCTATGAACGACAACCCATCTAATCTACCAGGTGATGTGGATGATGCTGTCCTAGCTAATTCATGCAGCACGGGCATAGCAAGAAGGGTGAGACGAAGGCTAGATCGGAAAACCAAAGAGGTTAAGACCCCATGCACCACCAGTCAAAATAATTATAGTATGTACATTGTAACATTGTAAATAATATTACTACATTCTTACAAATCACATGTTTATTGAATAAAAAAAAATTTAGTGCATGCTACTTTCACAAAATTTTACTTATTAAGCAAATTGCGAACACGTTGCTGGAGTTGACTTTGTGTAGGACAACATCTAAACACTATCATCAGCTCAAATTGTAAATCTTGCATATCACTTAAATTCAAGAACTTCTTTCGCTTACGTCCATGCACATACTGCTTTAATAATTGCTTATATAAGCCAATAAAAAAATTTCTTCAATCGGATCCCAAGAATGATAAATAATTAAATTTTCTACATCACAAGATTGCCTAATCACATAATTAGAGTAGGACGTTTTGCCCTTAGATGTTAGCTCATGATGACGATGTTGCAAGAAATGAGGACTAGCAAGGTGATGATAATTTTCAAAAAAATTACTTTTCACATATTTCATTTTGCCTTGCTTGTTCCTCAAGATGATAGTCAGCAACCACAGCCAGGCATTCATGCATTCTAGTGGTAGCAATCTTGACAAAATCTTTCATAGGCATACATAGATGCAGTTTAGCATCTAGCCAACGTAGTTTATAAACCATAATCGAAATATATGGAATAGCAAAACTCCCTCAAGTTATATAGCTTATAAGTTCAACAAATGCATAGTAAATATCACAACAACCCCTCTTAAATAGGTGAATCGCCATAACTATCAACTTTAAATGTTATTAAAAACCAAAGTTAATACGTCAAATGGTCGCTAACCACTACGTTACCGACTTCTAGAAACGGACGGTACCGAGTGGTACCGAGCGACGAAGAAAGCGGAATCAAATGGAACCGAACGGTACCGAGCAGTATCGAGAAACAAAAAGAGCGAAATCGAGCGGTACCGAGCAACGGAGAGAGCGGTACCGAACTGTAACGAGCGGTACTAAGCAGTACGAATGGTGGTAGAACATATCCAAATTAAGTATGAAACATCAAACATTACAAAATTAATCACCGAGATTTTTCAGAGTAATATTTGAACAAACATACAAATTCAAATTAGCAAATTAAAATTAAGAAATATTTAAAAATCACAGAAATCTCCCTACATCAATTATTCCATTCATCTTCTGTAGATATTCAGGATTCGGTTGGCTAGTTTGTCGACGAAGGGTGAACTCGTCTGTGAAGTATTCCGATATGTTTGGAAATATAACTTGACTAATTTGTTCCACTGATGTACATTATTCAGTTGATGGAGTAAGTTGTTCCTCAGTTTTCTTCCTCTTAGATTTTCTCTTCTCCTAATAACTCTTCAATCTTGCATTAGAAATATCTTTGGCCCTGCACTTTAGTGTGTGTGTGTGTTTTTTTTTTTTTTTTTTTTTCATACTTGAATTCGCAATAAACTTATGGTTCTTCTTGACATCTAGTATCAAATCAACATTCTCAGCCATGTCAGACATTACAGCTAACATGTACTGTTCTTCTTCCTCATTCCTTTACCCTCTTCTTGTGCTAATTTGATATGTGGATCTACTGAAATAATTTTGGAATATCATACCTCCTAAGACATAAGATGGAGAAACTTTGTTTCCCATACATGTCATCAGTCGGCCGGAATAAATATCTTTTCTAGCTCGAGCTGACCATCTCATAAGTAAATATTTTGGAGGAATATTAATTATATCAAAGTGCCTTATTACTCTCAAGCAATGTGAACATAATAAGTTCATCATGCTGAACTTTCCACAACTGCATTCAATGGTTCCCTCTTTTCATCAAAATGAACAGTCCAATGGTAAGACTGATCAATCTTGTCAACAATTTTGATGAAAAATGTTGATGAGTCGCTTGAGGCATGAGCTATGCTCATTCCACCCACACCCTGTAAAAACTCCTCCTCAAAGAATGAATACAATTTTTGTGAATAAAATCGAATGGCTTGCTTGAGAATTGAACTACTTTTAACTAAAGGTACAATATCGAATTGGCTGCATTTGAAATTTTCATCATGTTCATTTAGATGTCATGTCTTCATCACCTTCTCTAACCCTAAAAAATAGTCAATTATGGTACTCGTAGGCTTAGAAATTTCGTGGCACACCATATTAGTGGATTCACTATATTGTGTTGAAAGAATATCAAAGTTAAAACAACTCTTGTTGTATGATGTGGACCATTTCTTCCTTATTTTGTAAAGTTCTTTCAACAAATCATGGTTGTGGAGGTTGCCTTCATTGATTATTTCAACCCAACTACTCTCAAACTCCTTTGAATCACATTTGCTTAAAACATTTATAAAAGAGGCCTCTAACTTTGTTGTTGTTGTTGTAGCAACACACCTTGGACGGCACCTTTTTGGTGATGTGCCATTGGCAAAGCCTATGACGTGTTTGAGGTAATGCAATTTTTATTACCCGAGCCATTGTGTGGTCTTGATCAGTAAATATTGTAATGGGATGTTTATCACCCATAATTCGCAGGAATGTTCTAAACAACCATATAAATGATTCTATTGTTTCCTCCAATAAAAACGTCACCCCAAAAGAACATTCTTCCAATGATTATTTACTTCAACAAAAGGTGCACAATGCTATATTATATTTGTTAAGTCTATAACTAATATAAAAAATGATCACATCTCCAAAGCAGTTGTAATCTATTCTCCCCACCCCATCAACCCAGAAAAAATTCAACAATCTATCATCGTCATCATATTGAACGTCTCATGCAAACATGTTATCATCATTTGCTCGATCTTTTAAAAGTTCAATTAGGGAATTGGTGTCCTCATCCTCAATCTTAGCTCTTTTTCTTTTTGAATATAGTTATATGCATCCTTTTTAAAGAATCCTACATTCTCTCTTCCTCCAACTTCATCAGCTAGGTATGTAAATACATCAATGTTCTTATCCCAACTTTCGTCATTGATTTAAGAACAAATGCTTTCTCATTACTAATATTCCTACATGATTTAAGCAAATGTTGATTTTCAGGCCTAGTTAATTTATGATTGTGACTCTCTATGCATTTTTGGACCTTCCATACTCCATCGAGGTCAACTGAAAATCTAATCATCGCAGTACACCTAGTCCTAGTAGTGGATTTTATATATTTTGATTTGGTGTTGAAGTCAATGCCCTTCTTAAATCTAGCTTTTGAACATATAAAATCCTTGCATCTTATCCTTTTCGAATTAGGCCAGTAATAGTAATGTTCTTTGCAAACACTAAAACCAATATTATGAGCAAAATGGCAGTACATGTCATATGCTTCTTTTTCACTGTTACAGACAACCTACGAGCAATAAAAGCTATTTAAACACTTCGATTTTAACATTGGAAATAGACAGACAAATTGACAACAGCATCGGTACTGGTAAGCGGTACCGAGCGATACCTAAGGAGACCGAATTTTAAAACAGGGCCGCGTACGACCAATATTGGCCAACAAAAATACATTTCAAAGGAAATATTATTAACCTAAAAACTAAAGTAACACCTTATATATCATATTTTCTGATAATATCTCCAACTTATCTTCGATAGTTTGCTGAAAAACTTTTTTTTTATTTTGCTGAGTCTCTTGCGTATCGCCTTCCATCTCCGATCAATCTTCGAAGTCCTCTACGAAGTCCTCCAGACCGGTATCCATCTTCATAGCTTCCTCTCTTCTCTTTATTTCTCAACTTTTAGGTGACGAGAAAATATTTTTAAGTGAGGAAAATACCCCACGCCATCAACTAAAACCCCATGTATTACTGCATTTTTTTCAATTTTTCATGAATAAGGCGTGTCGGGTCGTCGGGCCGCGCTGTAAAAAAAAAAGTGATTATTTTAATGGTGGGATAAA
>NW_021408823.1:0-1317 GCF_001605985.2 Dendrobium catenatum | reverse complement strand
AGGCCGATTTGCTAATGATGGCTGCCTTAATTATGAATCCATGATTAGATTTTCTGTTTTAAGCCCGATCGTCCAGGACGATGTAAATATCGTCCTGACCGATTTGAGTAAAAACACAAATTCTAAGTCTCTCAAGTGTGTGTATGTGTAGGGTTACTTTGCATTAGTCACACCAAATATTACAATTGCCTCAAGAGGGGAAAAATAAAATTATAAACTGACTCAACCCTAATCTACCCCATCTTGAGCTGGCTCTATTTTTTTGTCTGATCTTTGATTCCAGAAAGGTCAGTAGTAAAGACAGTCCAAGTCAAGTAAGAGTGTTTGCCAATCATCAAAACATAGTTTCTAGACCTGAATTTGCAACAATCTCCCCCTTTTTGATGATGGCAAAACACTACGACAAAAATTTAAAAAATAGCAGTGTAACATATGGAATCGAAAGTGCAAAAAATATCATAAAACTACTCCCCCTTTTGACATCTCAAAAAGGAGGGAACCATGAACAAAAGCAAACCAGAAGATCCCTCTTTTTTTCTTTTTCTTTTTCTTTTTAATCAAGCCATGATGATGATGTAGTATTCCATGTGCTTGATTTTAAAAATTTGTAAGTTAATGAATTAACAGCATCAATAATCCAAAGAACAGTAGAATATTCGATCATGATTACCCTTAGCTCGGACTTTCTCTTAGGGTAGAATAATCTTTAGAAATCAATGACCTAACTCAAAGAATCAATTGGATATGAGGAAAAACAATCCATTCATCACTTGGTTTAAGAAAAAATATCTTATAGAATAATGACCCAAAGTAAATTTGTCATAATCACAAAATAATCGAAATCAAGCCTTTGATACATGAAAACTTTTAAGTTTTAAAAGATTTGAAAGGAGAGAGGAGCTTGCTTTTTAGTGGGCTCATTTTATGCCTCTTGTCAATTAATTGGTGCTTGTGCACATCTTTTGCTTTTTGATATATAATTTTTCAATTTGGCGTCATTGCGCACCTTTTGTTGGCATCATTGGTAAATTTTTTTTTATTTTTGCAAGCTCCATTCTCTTTTACAACTCTTAAAAAGTTCTTAGTTGTGAGTATATCTTATAGATATTAGAGAATAGAGGCTCTCTATCTAACATAGAGAAAAATTATCTACAAAATAGAATCAAATAACCAATGACAAGAGTAACGAGGAATCTTGATGTGACAAAAAGACTTTAAGCATTATAAGTACAAGATAGATTTGCTTAAGTGAGTTTAGAAAGGATCTAAATTTCATACATAATATTTAATTTGAAATAGATTTTTGATTAGAAAAGA
>NW_021408822.1:0-250 GCF_001605985.2 Dendrobium catenatum | reverse complement strand
GTGTTAGATAGAGCAAGAGAGAAAAAGAAAGAAAGAGAGAGATTGAGGGAGAGATGGAGAGAGAGGGAGAAGAAGAAGTAGAAGAAGATGAATGAGAAGGAGAGAGAGAGAGAGAGAGAGAGAGAGAGAGACAAGATAGAGATAGGGAAGACAGCAGAAGAGAGAGAGATAGAGAGAGAGAGTGTGTGAGAAGGGGAGAGAGAGAGAGAATGTGAGAGAGAGAGAGAGAGGGAGAAGGAAAGGGAGAGGG
>NW_021408821.1:0-371 GCF_001605985.2 Dendrobium catenatum | reverse complement strand
GGGCAGGACGATAAGCTCAAAATAGAAAGAAGTTGCCTCCATAGACAATTAAGGTATACTATATTTTTTAATAATCGGCCAGGACGATCATTGATTGGCCTGGACGATATTCACAAATTAAGCCTTAATTGATCAGGAAATTAAGGAAGTAATTTAGGATGATTGATATGATCATATCGTCTTGGATGATCTCAGGATCGGCCAGGACGATCTATTCAAAAACCTTAGTAGCTTCAGGACGATAAATATCAACCAGCTCGAATTCAGGGCGATGCTCTGGATGATTTTCCTCTGATTTGAACTGATCGGCCGAGATGATTGTGAGATCGGCCAGGACGATCAAGCCAATTTTAAATCGTCCAGTTTACATT
>NW_021408820.1:0-415 GCF_001605985.2 Dendrobium catenatum | reverse complement strand
GCGCTAAGATAGGCCTCCGAAGAACCAAGACCAAGTCACCTACTTGGAAGGTTTTAGGTCACACTAACTTATCATGAGCTTGAATCATTCGTGCTTTATACAACTCTAGATTTTGCTGAGCTTGAAGACGACATCCTTCAAGGCTTTCGAGTTCTTCCAAATGGAGTTGTGCATTCTGTTGAGTTGTTATCTGGTTCTGAATTACAATTCTGAGCGAAGGGATTTGAACTTCCAGAGGGAGTACGGCCTCGGATCCATACACTAATGCAAATGGTGTGGATTGGGTCGGGGTTCGATAAGTGGTCCTGTATGCCCACAAAGCTTCCACCAACCTCTCATCCCATTGACGTTTATTATCATCGAGGGTCTTTTTGATGTTTTGAACCAAAGTTTTATTGAAGGCTTCAGCCAATCC
>NW_021408819.1:0-200 GCF_001605985.2 Dendrobium catenatum | reverse complement strand
AATCATTTAACATAAAAACAAAAACACAGAAATACCTTAAACTCTCTAAACCACATCTCCCGGACTTCTTTTGGGACTTTCTTCCAAGAAACATAAGGAGCGTCAAACCTGCTCCGTATGATGTCCTGTATTTTATGTGTTGGTTGTTTTGATGGATAGAACTTACAAAAAAAAGTTATGTAAAACAAATATAAAATATA
>NW_021408818.1:0-271 GCF_001605985.2 Dendrobium catenatum | reverse complement strand
ACAAAATTCGATGAGTTTGCTTTTTCTCAAAAATTAATTAGAAATATTTACACTATATTTATTTTATTTTACTTGAATTCCTTTTTCATCCAACAAACATCAAAATTAATAAAACCCTTACATGTTGAATACTCTATACTTTAAAGTATTCTAATCAAACCACCCCTATGAACAGAGTTACTTCAAAATTATTTTTGTATAGTGAATAAATGTAGCAGCATGCATGCACAACATAACTATAGAAAAAATAATCATTGCTCAATATCCTAGA
>NW_021408817.1:0-291 GCF_001605985.2 Dendrobium catenatum | reverse complement strand
TATCTTTTAAACTGGTTTCAAGCTCGGTCTCTCTCTCCGACGATGCATTTGATCTGACAATTTTAGTTTTCTTTATAGGCTTTGGCCCATAACCAAGGCCACGAATATATGACGATGTTTCACCTAAAACTTCAGCACAAATTATTGCCTCATCAACTATTTATCCATCGTCAATAATTTTCTCACGAATTTCCATCATCTTGTCCTATATGTTTTAAGAAAAATCAACACATAAAAAAGATGAAATATTACTAATAAATCAATTCTAAAAATTTAAATTTATACTAACAT